>NW_027315034.1:0-95980 GCF_023375885.2 Dermacentor andersoni
CACACGCGAGACAGATTGCTGCTCTTTTTAGCACCCGCGCACGGATTCGTGCGAAAACGCGTTTTAAGCATGCACATGCATCTTTTGGTAGACGCGGATGAAGTTTTCTGCAAAACCACAAGATGTGCATGCAAATGGTGCTCTTGGCAGAACGCGCACGTGGATTTCTACCAAACGACGTGCTAAGCATGCCGATGCTGCTCTTTTTAGCACCCGCGCACGGATTTGTGCGAAAACGCGTTTTAAGCATGCACATGCATCTTTTGGTAGACGAGATTGAAGTTTTCTGCAAAACCACAAGTTGTGCATGCAAATGGTGCTTTTCGCAGAACGCGCACGTGGATTTCTACCAAACAACGTGCTAAGCATGCCGATGCTGCTCTTTTTACCACCCGCGCACGGATTCGTGCGAAAACGCGTTTTAAGCATGCACATGCATCTTTTGGTAGACGAGATTGAAGTTTTCTGCAAAAGCACAAGATGTGCATGCAAATGGTGCTTTTCGCAGAACGCGCACGTGGATTTCTACCAAACAATGTGCTAAGCATGCCGATGCTGCTCTTTTTAGCACCCGCGCACGGATTCGTGCGAAAACGCGTTTTAAGCATGCACATGCATCTTTTGGTAGACGAGATTGAAGTTTTCTGCAAAACCACAAGATGTGCATGCAAATGGTGCTTTTCGCAGAACGCGCACGTGGATTTCTACCAAACAACGTGCTAAGCATGCCGATGCTGCTCTTTTTAGCACCCGCGCACGGATTCGTGCGAAAACGCGTTTTAAGCATGCACATGCATCTTTTGGTAGACGAGATTGAAGTTTTCTTCAAAACCACAAGATGTGCATGCAAATGGTGCTTTTCGCAGAACGCGCACGTGGATTTCTACCAAACAACGTGCTAAGCATGCCGATGCTGCTCTTTTTAGCACCCGCGCACGGATTCGTGCGAAAACGTATTTTAAGCATGCACATGCATCTTTTGGTAGACGAGATTGAAGTTTTCTGCAAAACCACAAGATGTGCATGCAAATGGTGCTTTTCGCAGAACGCGCACGTGGATTTCTACCAAACAACGTGCTAAGCATGCCGATGCTGCTCTTTTTAGCACCCGCGCACGGATTCGTGCGAAAACGCGTTTTAAGCATGCACATGCATCTTTTGGTAGACGAGATTGAAGTTTTCTGCAAAACCACAAGATGTGCATGCAAATGGTGCTTTTGGCAGAACGCGCACGTGGATTTCTACCAAACGACGTGCTAAGCATGCCGATGCTGCTATTTTTAGCACCCGCGCACGGATTCGCGCGAAAACGCGTTTTAAGCATGCACATGCATCTTTTGGTAGACGCGGATGAAGTTTTCTGCAAAACCACAAGATGTGCATGCAAATGGTGCTTTTGGCAGAACGGGCACGTGGATTTCTACCAAACGACGTGCTAAGCATGCCGATGCTGCTCTTTTTAGCACCCGCGCACGGATTTGTGCGAAAACGCCTTTTAAGCATGCACATGCATCTTTTGGTAGACGAGATTGAAGTTTTCTGCAAAACCACAAGATGTGCATGCAAATGGTGCTTTTCGCAGAACGCGCACGTGGATTTCTACCAAACAACGTGCTAAGCATGCCGATGCTGCTCTTTTTAGCACCCGCGCACGGATTCGTGCGAAAACGCGTTTTAAGCATGCACATGCATCTTTTGGTAGACGCGGATGAAGTTTTCTGCAAAACCACAAGATGTGCATGCAAATGGTGCTTTTCGCAGAACGCACACGTGGATTTCTACCAAACAACGTGCTAAGCATGCCGATGCTGCTCTTTTTAGCACCCGCGCACGGATTCGTGCGAAAACGCGTTTTAAGCATGCACATGCATCTTTTGGTAGACGAGATTGAAGTTTTCTGCAAAACCACAAGATGTGCATGCAAATGGTGCTTTTCGCAGAACGCGCACGTGGATTTCTACCAAACAACGTGCTAAGCATGCCGATGCTGCTCTTTTTAGCACCCGCGCACGGATTCGTGCGAAAACGCGTTTTAAGCATGCACATGCATCTTTTGGTAGACGAGATTGAAGTTTTCTGCAAAAGCACAAGATGTGCATGCAAATGGTGCTTTTCGCAAAACGCGCACGTGGATTTCTACCAAACAACGTGCTAAGCATGCCGATGCTGCTCTTTTTAGCACCCGCGCACGGATTCGTGCGAAAACGCGTTTTAAGCATGCACATGCATCTTTTGGTAGACGAGATTGAAGTTTTCTGCAAAACCACAAGATGTGCATGCAAATGGTGCTTTTCGCAGAACGCGCACGTGGATTTCTACCAAACAACGTGCTAAGCATGCCGATGCTGCTCTTTTTAGCACCCGCGCACGGATTCGTGCGAAAACGCGTTTTAAGCATGCACATGCATCTTTTGGTAGACGAGATTGAAGTTTTCTGCAAAACCACAAGATGTGCATGGAAATGGTGCTTTTGCAGAACGGGCACGTGGATTTCTACCAAACGACGTGCTAAGCATGCCGATGCTGCTCTTTTTAGCACCCGCGCACGGATTCGCGCGAAAACGCGTTTTAAGCATGCACATGCATCTTTTGGTAGACGCGGATGAAGTTTTCTGCAAAACCACAAGATGTGCATGCAAATGGTGCTTTTGGCAGAACGCGCACGTGGATTTCTACCAAACGACGTGCTAAGCATGCCGATGCTGCTCTTTTTAGCACCCGCGCACGGATTTGTGCGAAAACGCGTTTTAAGCATGCACATGCATCTTTTGGTAGACGAGATTGAAGTTTTCTGCAAAACCACAAGATGTGCATGCAAATGGTGCTTTTCGCAGAACGCGCACGTGGATTTCTACCAAACAACGTGCTAAGCATGCCGATGCTGCTCTTTTTAGCACCCGCGCACGGATTCGTGCGAAAACGCGTTTTAAGCATGCACATGCATCTTTTGGTAGACGCGGATGAAGTTTTCTGCAAAACCACAAGATGTGCATGCAAATGGTGCTTTTGGCAGAACGCGCACGTGGATTTCTACCAAACAACGTGCTAAGCATGCCGATGCTGCTCTTTTTAGCACCCGCGCACGGATTCGTGCGAAAACGCGTTTTAAGCATGCACATGCATCTTTTGGTAGACGAGATTGAAGTTTTCTGCAAAACCACAAGATGTGCATGCAAATGGTGCTTTTCGCAGAACGCGCACGTGGATTTCTACCAAACAACGTGCTAAGCATGCCGATGCTGCTCTTTTTAGCAACACACGCGAGACAGATTGCGAAAACGCGTTTTAAGTATGCACATGCATCTTTTGGTAGACGCGGATGAAGTTTTCTGCAAAACCACAAGATGTGCATGCAAATGGTGCTTTTGGCAGAACGCGCACGTGGATTTCTACCAAACGACGTGCTAAGCATGCCGATGCTGCTCTTTTTAGCACCCGCGCACGGATTCGTGCGAAAACGCGTTTTAAGCATGCACATGCATCTTTTGGTAGACGCGGATGAAGTTTTCTGCAAAACCACAAGATGTGCATGCAAATGGTGCTCTTGGCAGAACGCGCACGTGGATTTCTACCAAACGACGTGCTAAGCATGCCGATGCTGCTCTTTTAGCACCCGCGCACGGATTTGTGCGAAAACGCGTTTTAAGCATGCACATGCATCTTTTGGTAGACGAGATTGAAGTTTTCTGCAAAACCACAAGTTGTGCATGCAAATGGTGCTTTTCGCAGAACGCGCACGTGGATTTCTACCAAACAACGTGCTAAGCATGCCGATGCTGCTCTTTTTACCACCCGCGCACGGATTCGTGCGAAAACGCGTTTTAAGCATGCACATGCATCTTTTGGTAGACGAGATTGAAGTTTTCTGCAAAAGCACAAGATGTGCATGCAAATGGTGCTTTTCGCAGAACGCGCACGTGGATTTCTACCAAACAACGTGCTAAGCATGCCGATGCTGCTCTTTTTAGCACCCGCGCACGGATTCGTGCGAAAACGCGTTTTAAGCATGCACATGCATCTTTTGGTAGACGAGATTGAAGTTTTCTGCAAAACCACAAGATGTGCATGCAAATGGTGCTTTTCGCAGAACGCGCACGTGGATTTCTACCAAACAACGTGCTAAGCATGCCGATGCTGCTCTTTATAGCACCCGCGCACGGATTCGTGCGAAAACGCGTTTTAAGCATGCACATGCATCTTTTGGTAGACGAGATTGAAGTTTTCTTCAAAACCACAAGATGTGCATGCAAATGGTGCTTTTCGCAGAACGCGAGCGTGGATTTCTACCAAACAACGTGCTAAGCATGCCGATGCTGCTCTTTTTAGCACCCGCGCACGGATTCGTGCGAAAACGCGTTTTAAGCATGCACATGCATCTTTTGGTAGACGAGATTGAAGTTTTCTGCAAAACCACAAGATGTGCATGCAAATGGTGCTTTTCGCAGAACGCGCACGTGGATTTCTACCAAACAACGTGCTAAGCATGCCGATGCTGCTCTTTTTAGCACCCGCGCACGGATTCGTGCGAAAACGCGTTTTAAGCATGCACATGCATCTTTTGGTAGACGAGATTGAAGTTTTCTGCAAAACCACAAGATGTGCATGCAAATGGTGCTTTTGGCAGAACGCGCACGTGGATTTCTACCAAACGACGTGCTAAGCATGCCGATGCTGCTATTTTTAGCACCCGCGCACGGATTCGCGCGAAAACGCGTTTTAAGCATGCACATGCATCTTTTGGTAGACGCGGATGAAGTTTTCTGCAAAACCACAAGATGTGCATGCAAATGGTGCTTTTGGCAGAACGCGCACGTGGATTTCTACCAAACGACGTGCTAAGCATGCCGATGCTGCTCTTTTTAGCACCCGCGCACGGATTTGTGCGACAACGCGTTTTAAGCATGCACATGCATCTTTTGGTAGACGAGATTGAAGTTTTCTGCAAAAGCACAAGATGTGCATGCAAATGGTGCTTTTCGCAGAACGCGCACGTGGATTTCTACCAAACAACGTGCTAAGCATGCCGATGCTGCTCTTTTTAGCACCCGCGCACGGATTCGTGCGAAAACGCGTTTTAAGCATGCACATGCATCTTTTGGTAGACGCGGATGAAGTTTTCTGCAAAACCACAAGATGTGCATGCAAATGGTGCTTTTGGCAGAACGCGCACGTGGATTTCTACCAAACAACGTGCTAAGCATGCCGATGCTGCTCTTTTTAGCACCCGCGCACGGATTCGTGCGAAAACGCGTTTTAAGCATGCACATGCATCTTTTGGTAGACGAGATTGAAGTTTTCTGCAAAACCACAAGATGTGTATGCAAATGGTGCTTTTCGCAGAACGCGCACGTGGATTTCTACCAAACAACGTGCTAAGCATGCCGATGCTGCTCTTTTTAGCACCCGCGCACGGATTCGTGCGAAAACGCGTTTTAAGCATGCACATGCATCTTTTGGTAGACGCGGATGAAGTTTTCTGCAAAACCACAAGATGTGCATGCAAATGGTGCTTTTGGCAGAACGCGCACGTGGATTTCTACCAAACGACGTGCTAAGCATGCCGATGCTGCTCTTTTTAGCACCCGCGCACGGATTCGTGCGAAAACGCGTTTTAAGCATGCACATGCATCTTTTGGTAGACGCGGATGAAGTTTTCTGCAAAACCACAAGATGTGCATGCAAATGGTGCTCTTGGCAGAACGCGCACGTGGATTTCTACCAAACGACGTGCTAAGCATGCCGATGCTGCTCTTTTTAGCACCCGCGCACGGATTTGTGCGAAAACGCGTTTTAAGCATGCACATGCATCTTTTGGTAGACGCGGATGAAGTTTTCTGCAAAACCACAAGATGTGCATGCAAATGGTGCTTTTGGCAGAACGCGCACGTGGATTTCTACCAAACGACGTGCTAAGCATGCCGATGCTGCTCTTTTCAGCACCCGCGCACGGATTCGTGCGAAAACGCGTTTGAAGCATGCACATGCATCTTTTGGTAGACGCGGATGAAGTTTTCTGCAAAACCACAAGATGTGCATGCAAATGGTGCTTTTGGCAGAACGCGCACGTGGATTTCTACCAAACGACGTGCTAAGCATGCCGATGCTGCTCTTTTTAGCACCCGCGCACGGATTCGTGCGAAAACGCGTTTTAAGCATGCACATGCATCTTTTATTAGACGCGGATGAAGTTTTCTGCAAAACCAGAAGATGTGGATGCAAATGGTGCTCTTGGCAGAACGCGCACGTGGATTTCTACCAAACGACGTGCTAAGCATGCCGATGCTGCTCTTTTTAGCACCCGCGCACGGATTTGTGCGAAAACGCGTTTTAAGCATGCACATGCATCTTTTGGTAGACGAGATTGAAGTTTTCTGCAAAACCACAAGTTGTGCATGCAAATGGTGCTTTTCGCAGAACGCGCACGTGGATTTCTACCAAACAACGTGCTAAGCATGCCGATGCTGCGCTTTTTACCACCCGCGCACGGATTCGTGCGAAAACGCGTTTTAAGCATGCACATGCATCTTTTGGTAGACGAGATTGAAGTTTTCTGCAAAAGCACAAGATGTGCATGCAAATGGTGCTTTTCGCAGAACGCGCACGTGGATTTCTACCAAACAACGTGCTAAGCATGCCGATGCTGCTCTTTTTAGCACCCGCGCACGGATTCGTGCGAAAACGCGTTTTAAGCATGCACATGCATCTTTTGGTAGACGAGATTGAAGTTTTCTGCAAAACCACAAGATGTGCATGCAAATGGTGCTTTTCGCAGAACGCGCACGTGGATTTCTACCAAACAACGTGCTAAGCATGCCGATGCTGCTCTTTTTAGCACCCGCGCACGGATTCGTGCGAAAACGCGTTTTAAGCATGCACATGCATCTTTTGGTAGACGAGATTGAAGTTTTCTTCAAAACCACAAGATGTGCATGCAAATGGTGCTTTTCGCAGAACGCGCACGTGGATTTCTACCAAACAACGTGCTAAGCATGCCGATGCTGCTCTTTTTAGCACCCGCGCACGGATTCGTGCGAAAACGCGTTTTAAGCATGCACATGCATCTTTTGGTAGACGCGGATGAAGTTTTCTGCAAAACCACAAGATGTGCATGCAAATGGTGCTCTTGGCAGAACGCGCACGTGGATTTCTACCAAACGACGTGCTAAGCATGCCGATGCTGCTCTTTTTAGCACCCGCGCACGGATTTGTGCGAAAACGCGTTTTAAGCATGCACATGCATCTTTTGGTAGACGCGGATGAAGTTTTCTGCAAAACCACAAGATGTGCATGCAAATGGTGCTTTTGGCAGAACGCGCACGTGGATTTCTACCAAACGACGTGCTAAGCATGCCGATGCTGCTCTTTTTAGCACCCGCGCACGGATTCGTGCGAAAACGCGTTTGAAGCATGCACATGCATCTTTTGGTAGACGCGGATGAAGTTTTCTGGAAAACCACAAGATGTGCATGCAAATGGTGCTCTTGGCAGAACGCGCACGTGGATTTCTACCAAACGACGTGCTAAGCATGCCGATGCTGCTCTTTTTAGCACCCGCACACGGATTTGTGCGAAAACGCGTTTTAAGCATGCACATGCATCTTTTGGTAGACGAGATTGAAGTTTTCTGCAAAACCACAAGATGTGCATGCAAATGGTGCTTTTCGCAGAACGCGCACGTGGATTTCTACCAAACAACGTGCTAAGCATGCCGATGCTGCTCTTTTTAGCACCCGCGCACGGATTCGTGCGAAAACGCCTTTTAAGCATGCACATGCATCTTTTGGTAGACGAGATTGAAGTTTTCTGCAAAACCACAAGATGTGCATGCAAATGGTGCTTTTCGCAGAACGCGCACGTGGATTTCTACCAAACAACGTGCTAAGCATGCCGATGCTGCTCTTTTTAGCACCCGCGCACGGATTCGTGCGAAAACGCGTTTTAAGCATGCACATGCATCTTTTGGTAGACGAGATTGAAGTTTTCTGCAAAACCACAAGATGTGCATGCAAATGGTGCTTTTGGCAGAACGCGCACGTGGATTTCTACCAAACGACGTGCTAAGCATGCCGATGCTGCTATTTTTAGCACCCGCGCACGGATTCGCGCGAAAACGCGTTTTAAGCATGCACATGCATCTTTTGGTAGACGCGGATGAAGTTTTCTGCAAAACCACAAGATGTGCATGCAAATGGTGCTTTTGGCAGAACGCGCACGTGGATTTCTACCAAACGACGTGCTAAGCATGCCGATGCTGCTCTTTTTAGCACCCGCGCACGGATTTGTGCGAAAACGCGTTTTAAGCATGCACATGCATCTTTTGGTAGACGAGATTGAAGTTTTCTGCAAAAGCACAAGATGTGCATGCAAATGGTGCTTTTGGCAGAAGGCGCACGTGGATTTCTACCAAACGACGTGCTAAGCATGCCGATGCTGCTCTTTTTAGCACCCGCGCACGGATTCGTGCGAAAACGCGTTTTAAGCATGCACATGCATCTTTTGGTAGACGCGGATGAAGTTTTCTGCAAAACCACAAGATGTGCATGCAAATGGTGCTTTTGGCAGAACGCGCACGTGGATTTCTACCAAACGACGTGCCAAGCATGCCGATGCTGCTCTTTTTAGCACCCGCGCACGGATTCGTGCGAAAACGCGTTTGAAGCATGCACATGCATCTTTTGGTAGACGCGGATGAAGTTTTCTGCAAAACCACAAGATGTGCATGCAAATGGTGCTTTTGGCAGAACGCGCACGTGGATTTCTACCAAACGACGTGCTAAGCATGCCGATGCTGCTCTTTTTAGCACCCGCGCACGGATTCGTGCGAAAACGCGTTTTAAGCATGCACATGCATCTTTTGGTAGACGCGGATGAAGTTTTCTGCAAAACCAGAAGATGTGCATGCAAATGGTGCTCTTGGCAGAACGCGCACGTGGATTTCTACCAAACGACGTGCTAAGCATGCCGATGCTGCTCTTTTTAGCACCCGCGCACGGATTTGTGCGAAAACGCGTTTTAAGCATGCACATGCATCTTTTGGTAGACGAGATTGAAGTTTTCTGCAAAACCACAAGTTGTGCATGCAAATGGTGCTTTTCGCAGAACGCGCACGTGGATTTCTACCAAACAACGTGCTAAGCATGCCGATGCTGCTCTTTTTACCACCCGCGCACGGATTCGTGCGAAAACGCGTTTTAAGCATGCACATGCATCTTTTGGTAGACGAGATTGAAGTTTTCTGCAAAAGCACAAGATGTGCATGCAAATGGTGCTTTTCGCACAACGCGCACGTGGATTTCTACCAAACAACGTGCTAAGCATGCCGATGCTGCTCTTTTTAGCACCCGCGCACGGATTCGTGCGAAAACGCGTTTTAAGCATGCACATGCATCTTTTGGTAGACGAGATTGAAGTTTTCTGCAAAACCACAAGATGTGCATGCAAATGGTGCTTTTCGCAGAACGCGCACGTGGATTTCTACCAAACAACGTGCTAAGCATGCCGATGCTGCTCTTTTTAGCACCCGCGCACGGATTCGTGCGAAAACGCGTTTTAAGCATGCACATGCATCTTTTGGTAGACGAGATTGAAGTTTTCTTCAAAACCACAAGATGTGCATGCAAATGGTGCTTTTCGCAGAACGCGCACGTGGATTTCTACCAAACAACGTGCTAAGCATGCCGATGCTGCTCTTTTTAGCACCCGCGCACGGATTCGTGCGAAAACGCGTTTTAAGCATGCACATGCATCTTTTGGTAGACGCGGATGAAGTTTTCTGCAAAACCACAAGATGTGCATGCAAATGGTGCTCTTGGCAGAACGCGCACGTGGATTTCTACCAAACGACGTGCTAAGCATGCCGATGCTGCTCTTTTTAGCACCCGCGCACGGATTTGTGCGAAAACGCGTTTTAAGCATGCACATGCATCTTTTGGTAGACGCGGATGAAGTTTTCTGCAAAACCACAAGATGTGCATGCAAATGGTGCTTTTGGCAGAACGCGCACGTGGATTTCTACCAAACGACGTGCTAAGCATGCCGATGCTGCTCTTTTTAGCACCCGCGCACGGATTCGTGCGAAAACGCGTTTGAAGCATGCACATGCATCTTTTGGTAGACGCGGATGAAGTTTTCTGCAAAACCACAAGATGTGCATGCAAATGGTGCTTTTCGCAGAACGCGCACGTGGATTTCTACCAAACAACGTGCTAAGCATGCCGATGCTGCTCTTTTTAGCACCCGCGCACGGATTCGTGCGAAAACGCGTTTTAAGCATGCACATGCATCTTTTGGTAGACGAGATTGAAGTTTTCTGCAAAACCACAAGATGTGCATGCAAATGGTGCTTTTCGCAGAACGCGCACGTGGATTTCTACCAAACAACGTGCTAAGCATGCCGATGCTGCTCTTTTTAGCACCCGCGCACGGATTCGTGCGAAAACGCGTTTTAAGCATGCACATGCATCTTTTGGTAGACGAGATTGAAGTTTTCTGCAAAACCACAAGATGTGCATGCAAATGGTGCTTTTGGCAGAACGCGCACGTGGATTTCTACCAAACGACGTGCTAAGCATGCCGATGCTGCTCTTTTTAGCACCCGCGCACGGATTCGTGCGAAAACGCGTTTGAAGCATGCACATGCATCTTTTGGTAGACGCGGATGAAGTTTTCTGCAAAACCACAAGATGTGCATGCAAATGGTGCTTTTGGCAGAACGCGCACGTGGATTTCTACCAAACGACGTGCTAAGCATGCCGATGCTGCTCTTTTTAGCACCCGCGCACGGATTCGTGCGAAAACGCGTTTGAAGCATGCACATGCATCTTTTGGTAGACGCGGATGAAGTTTTCTGCAAAACCACAAGATGTGCATGCAAATGGTGCTTTTCGCAGAACGCGCACGTGGATTTCTACCAAACAACGTGCTAAGCATGCCGATGCTGCTCTTTTTAGCACCCGCGCACGGATTCGTGCGAAAACGCGTTTGAAGCATGCACATGCATCTTTTGGTAGACGAGATTGAAGTTTTCTGCAAAACCACAAGATGTGCATGCAAATGGTGCTTTTCGCAGAACGCGCACGTGGATTTCTACCAAACAACGTGCTAAGCCTGCCGATGCTGCTCTTTTTAGCACCCGCGCACGGATTCGTGCGAAAACGCGTTTTAAGCATGCACATGCATCTTTTGGTAGACGAGATTGAAGTTTTCTGCAAAACCACAAGATGTGCATGCAAATGGTGCTTTTGGCAGAACGCGCACGTGGATTTCTACCAAACGACGTGCTAAGCATGCCGATGCTGCTATTTTTAGCACCCGCGCACGGATTCGCGCGAAAACGCGTTTTAAGCATGCACATGCATCTTTTGGTAGACGCGGATGAAGTTTTCTGCAAAACCACAAGATGTGCATGCAAATGGTGCTTTTGGCAGAACGCGCACGTGGATTTCTACCAAACGACGTACTAAGCATGCTGATGCTGCTCTTTTTAGCACCCGCGCACGGATTTGTGCGAAAACGCGTTTTAAGCATGCACATGCATCTTTTGGTAGACGAGATTGAAGTTTTCTGCAAAAGCACAAGATGTGCATGCAAATGGTGCTTTTCGCAGAACGCGCACGTGGATTTCTACCAAACAACGTGCTAAGCATGCCGATGCTGCTCTTTTTAGCACCCGCGCACGGATTCGTGCGAAAACGCGTTTTAAGCATGCACATGCATCTTTTGGTAGACGCGGATGAAGTTTTCTGCAAAACCACAAGATGTGCATGCAAATGGTGCTTTTGGCAGAACGCGCACGTGGATTTCTACCAAACAACGTGCTAAGCATGCCGATGCTGCTCTTTTTAGCACCCGCGCACGGATTCGTGCGAAAACGCGTTTTAAGCATGCACATGCATCTTTTGGTAGACGAGATTGAAGTTTTCTGCAAAACCACAAGATGTGCATGCAAATGGTGCTTTTCGCAGAACGCGCACGTGGATTTCTACCAAACAACGTGCTAAGCATGCCGATGCTGCTCTTTTTAGCACCCGCGCACGGATTCGTGCGAAAACGCGTTTTAAGCATGCACATGCATCTTTTGGTAGACGCGGATGAAGTTTTCTGCAAAACCACAAGATGTGCATGCAAATGGTGCTTTTGGCAGAACGCGCACGTGGATTTCTACCAAACGACGTGCTAAGCATGCCGATGCTGCTCTTTTTAGCACCCGCGCACGGATTCGTGCGAAAACGCGTTTTAAGCATGCACATGCATCTTTTGGTAGACGCGGATGAAGTTTTCTGCAAAACCACAAGATGTGCATGCAAATGGTGCTCTTGGCAGAACGCGCACGTGGATTTCTACCAAACGACGTGCTAAGCATGCCGATGCTGCTCTTTTTAGCACCCGCGCACGGATTTGTGCGAAAACGCGTTTTAAGCATGCACATGCATCTTTTGGTAGACGCGGATGAAGTTTTCTGCAAAACCACAAGATGTGCATGCAAATGGTGCTTTTGGCAGAACGCGCACGTGGATTTCTACCAAACGACGTGCTAAGCATGCCGATGCTGCTCTTTTTAGCACCCGCGCACGGATTCGTGCGAAAACGCGTTTGAAGCATGCACATGCATCTTTTGGTAGACGCGGATGAAGTTTTCTGCAAAACCACAAGATGTGCATGCAAATGGTGCTTTTGGCAGAACGCGCACGTGGATTTCTACCAAACGACGTGCTAAGCATGCCGATGCTGCTCTTTTTAGCACCCGCGCACGGATTCGTGCGAAAACGCGTTTTAAGCATGCACATGCATCTTTTGGTAGACGCGGATGAAGTTTTCTGCAAAACCACAAGATGTGCATGCAAATGGTGCTCTTGGCAGAACGCGCACGTGGATTTCTACCAAACGACGTGCTAAGCATGCCGATGCTGCTCTTTTTAGCACCCGCGCACGGATTTGTGCGAAAACGCGTTTTAAGCATGCACATGCATCTTTTGGTAGACGAGATTGAAGTTTTCTGCAAAACCACAAGTTGTGCATGCAAATGGTGCTTTTCGCAGAACGCGCACGTGGATTTCTACCAAACAACGTGCTAAGCATGCCGATGCTGCTCTTTTTACCACCCGCGCACGGATTCGTGCGAAAACGCGTTTTAAGCATGCACATGCATCTTTTGGTAGACGAGATTGAAGTTTTCTGCAAAAGCACAAGATGTGCATGCAAATGGTGCTTTTCGCAGAACGCGCACGTGGATTTCTACCAAACAACGTGCTAAGCATGCCGATGCTGCTCTTTTTAGCACCCGCGCACGGATTCGTGCGAAAACGCGTTTTAAGCATGCACATGCATCTTTTGGTAGACGAGATTGAAGTTTTCTGCAAAACCACAAGATGTGCATGCAAATGGTGCTTTTCGCAGAACGCGCACGTGGATTTCTACCAACCAACGTGCTAAGCATGCCGATGCTGCTCTTTTTAGCACCCGCGCACGGATTCGTGCGAAAACGTGTTTTAAGCATGCACATGCATCTTTTGGTAGACGAGATTGAAGTTTTCTTCAAAACCACAAGATGTGCATGCAAATGGTGCTTTTCGCAGAACGCGCACGTGGATTTCTACCAAACAACGTGCTAAGCATGCCGATGCTGCTCTTTTTAGCACCCGCGCACGGATTCGTGCGAAAACGCGTTTTAAGCATGCACATGCATCTTTTGGTAGACGCGGATGAAGTTTTCTGCAAAACCACAAGATGTGCATGCAAATGCTGCTCTTGGCAGAACGCGCACGTGGATTTCTACCAAACGACGTGCTAAGCATGCCGATGCTGCTCTTTTTAGCACCCGCGCACGGATTTGTGCGAAAACGCGTTTTAAGCATGCACATGCATCTTTTGGTAGACGCGGATGAAGTTTTCTGCAAAACCACAAGATGTGCATGCAAATGGTGCTTTTGGCAGAACGCGCACGTGGATTTCTACCAAACGACGTGCTAAGCATGCCGATGCTGCTCTTTTAGCACCCGCGCACGGATTCGTGCGAAAACGCGTTTGAAGCATGCACATGCATCTTTTGGTAGACGCGGATGAAGTTTTCTGGAAAACCACAAGATGTGCATGCAAATGGTGCTCTTGGCAGAACGCGGAAGTGGATTTCTACCAAACGACGTGCTAAGCATGCCGATGCTGCTCTTTTTAGCACCCGCGCACGGATTTGTGCGAAAACGCGTTTTAAGCATGCACATGCATCTTTTGGTAGACGAGATTGAAGTTTTCTGCAAAACCACAAGATGTGCATGCAAATGGTGCTTTTCGCAGAACGCGCACGTGGATTTCTACCAAACAACGTGCTAAGCATGCCGATGCTGCTCTTTTTAGCACCCGCGCACGGATTCGTGCGAAAACGCGTTTTAAGCATGCACATGCATCTTTTGGTAGACGAGATTGAAGTTTTCTGCAAAACCACAAGATGTGCATGCAAATGGTGCTTTTCGCAGAACGCGCACGTGGATTTCTACCAAACAACGTGCTAAGCATGCCGATGCTGCTCTTTTTAGCACCCGCGCACGGATTCGTGCGAAAACACGTTTTAAGCATGCACATGCATCTTTTGGTAGACGAGATTGAAGTTTTCTGCAAAACCACAAGTTGTGCATGCAAATGGTGCTTTTCGCAGAACGCGCACGTGGATTTCTACCAAACAACGTGCTAAGCATGCCGATGCTGCTCTTTTTACCACCCGCGCACGGATTCGTGCGAAAACGCGTTTTAAGCATGCACATGCATCTTTTGGTAGACGAGATTGAAGTTTTCTGCAAAAGCACAAGATGTGCATGCAAATGGTGCTTTTCGCAGAACGCGCACGTGGATTTCTACCAAACAATGTGCTAAGCATGCCGATGCTGCTCTTTTTAGCACCCGCGCACGGATTCGTGCGAAAACGCGTTTTAAGCATGCACATGCATCTTTTGGTAGACGAGATTGAAGTTTTCTGCAAAACCACAAGATGTGCATGCAAATGGTGCTTTTCGCAGAACGCGCACGTGGATTTCTACCAAACAACGTGCTAAGCATGCCGATGCTGCTCTTTTTAGCACCCGCGCACGGATTCGTGCGAAAACGCGTTTTAAGCATGCACATGCATCTTTTGGTAGACGAGATTGAAGTTTTCTTCAAAACCACAAGATGTGCATGCAAATGGTGCTTTTCGCAGAACGCGCACGTGGATTTCTACCAAACAACGTGCTAAGCATGCCGATGCTGCTCTTTTTAGCACCCGCGCAAGGATTCGTGCGAAAACGCGTTTTAAGCATGCACATGCATCTTTTGGTAGACGAGATTGAAGTTTTCTGCAAAACCACAAGATGTGCATGCAAATGGTGCTTTTCGCAGAACGCGCACGTGGATTTCTACCAAACAACGTGCTAAGCATGCCGATGCTGCTCTTTTTAGCACCCGCGCACGGATTCGTGCGAAAACGCGTTTTAAGCATGCACATGCATCTTTTGGTAGACGAGATTGAAGTTTTCTGCAAAACCACAAGATGTGCATGCAAATGGTGCTTTTGGCAGAACGCGCACGTGGATTTCTACCAAACGACGTGCTAAGCATGCCGATGCTGCTATTTTTAGCACCCGCGCACGGATTCGCGCGAAAACGCGTTTTAAGCATGCAAATGCATCTTTTGGTAGACGCGGATGAAGTTTTCTGCAAAACCACAAGATGTGCATGCAAATGGTGCTTTTGGCAGAACGCGCACGTGGATTTCTACCAAACGACGTGCTAAGCATGCCGATGCTGCTCTTTTTAGCACCCGCGCACGGATTTGTGCGAAAACGCGTTTTAAGCATGCACATGCATCTTTTGGTAGACGAGATTGAAGTTTTCTGCAAAACCACAAGATGTGCATGCAAATGGTGCTTTTCGCAGAACGCGCACGTGGATTTCTACCAAACAACGTGCTAAGCATGCCGATGCTGCTCTTTTTAGCACCCGCGCACGGATTCGTGCGAAAACGCGTTTTAAGCATGCACATGCATCTTTTGGTAGACGCGGATGAAGTTTTCTGCAAAACCACAAGATGTGCATGCAAATGGTGCTTTTGGCAGAACGCGCACGTGGATTTCTACCAAACAACGTGCTAAGCATGCCGATGCTGCTCTTTTTAGCACCCGCGCACGGATTCGTGCGAAAACGCGTTTTAAGCATGCACATGCATCTTTTGGTAGACGAGATTGAAGTTTTCTGCAAAACCACAAGATGTGCATGCAAATGGTGCTTTTCGCAGAACGCGCACGTGGATTTCTACCAAACAACGTGCTAAGCATGCCGATGCTGCTCTTTTTAGCACCCGCGCACGGATTCGTGCGAAAACGCGTTTTAAGCATGCACATGCATCTTTTGGTAGACGCGGATGAAGTTTTCTGCAAAACCACAAGATGTGCATGCAAATGGTGCTTTTGGCAGAACGCGCACGTGGATTTCTACCAAACGACGTGCTAAGCATGCCGATGCTGCTCTTTTTAGCACCCGCGCATGGATTCGTGCGAAAACGCGTTTTAAGCATGCACATGCATCTTTTGGTAGACGCGGATGAAGTTTTCTGCAAAACCACAAGATGTGCATGCAAATGGTGCTCTTGGCAGAACGCGCACGTGGATTTCTACCAAACGACGTGCTAAGCATGCCGATGCTGCTCTTTTTAGCACCCGCGCACGGATTTGTGCGAAAACGCGTTTTAAGCATGCACATGCATCTTTTGGTAGACGCGGATGAAGTTTTCTGCAAAACCACAAGATGTGCATGCAAATGGTGCTCTTGGCAGAACGCGCACGTGGATTTCTACCAAACGACGTGCTAAGCATGCCGATGCTGCTCTTTTTAGCACCCGCGCACGGATTTGTGCGAAAACGCGTTTTAAGCATGCACATGCATCTTTTGGTAGACGAGATTGAAGTTTTCTGCAAAACCACAAGTTGTGCATGCAAATGGTGCTTTTCGCAGAACGCGCACGTGGATTTCTACCAAACAACGTGCTAAGCATGCCGATGCTGCTCTTTTTAGCACCCGCGCACGGATTTGTGCGAAAACGCGTTTTAAGCATGCACATGCATCTTTTGGTAGACGCGGATGAAGTTTTCTGCAAAACCACAAGATGTGCATGCAAATGGTGCTTTTGGCAGAACGCGCACGTGGATTTCTACCAAACGACGTGCTAAGCATGCCGATGCTGCTCTTTTTAGCACCCGCGCATGGATTCGTGCGAAAACGCGTTTTAAGCATGCACATGCATCTTTTGGTAGACGCGGATGAAGTTTTCTGCAAAACCACAAGATGTGCATGCAAATGGTGCTTTTGGCAGAACGCGCACGTGGATTTCTACCAAACGACGTGCTAAGCATGCCGATGCTGCTCTTTTTAGCACCCGCGCACGGATTCGTGCGAAAACGCGTTTTAAGCATGCACATGCATCTTTTGGTAGACGCGGATGAAGTTTTCTGCAAAACCACAAGATGTGCATGCAAATGGTGCTTTTCGCAGAACGCGCACGTGTATTTCTACCAAACAATGTGCTAAGCATGCCGATGCTGCTCTTTTTAGCACCCGCGCACGGATTCGTGCGAAAACGCGTTTTAAGCATGCACATGCATCTTTTGGTAGACGAGATTGAAGTTTTCTGCAAAACCACAAGATGTGCATGCAAATGGTGCTTTTCGCAGAACGCGCACGTGGATTTCTACCAAACAACGTGCTAAGCATGCCGATGCTGCTCTTTTTAGCACCCGCGCACGGATTCGTGCGAAAACGCGTTTTAAGCATGCACATGCATCTTTTGGTAGACGAGATTGAAGTTTTCTTCAAAACCACAAGATGTGCATGCAAATGGTGCTTTTCGCAGAACGCGCACGTGGATTTCTACCAAACAACGTGCTAAGCATGCCGATGCTGCTCTTTTTAGCACCCGCGCACGGATTCGTGCGAAAACGCGTTTTAAGCATGCACATGCATCTTTTGGTAGACGAGATTGAAGTTTTCTGCAAAACCACAAGATGTGCATGCAAATGGTGCTTTTCGCAGAACGCGCACGTGGATTTCTACCAAACAACGTGCTAAGCATGCCGATGCTGCTCTTTTTAGCACCCGCGCACGGATTCGTGCGAAAACGCGTTTTAAGCATGCACATGCATCTTTTGGTAGACGAGATTGAAGTTTTCTGCAAAACCACAAGATGTGCATGCAAATGGTGCTTTTGGCAGAACGCGCACGTGGATTTCTACCAAACGACGTGCTAAGCATGCCGATGCTGCTATTTTTAGCACCCGCGCACGGATTCGCGCGAAAACGCGTTTTAAGCATGCACATGCATCTTTTGGTAGACGCGGATGAAGTTTTCTGCAAAACCACAAGATGTGCATGCAAATGGTGCTTTTGGCAGAACGCGCACGTGGATTTCTACCAAACGACGTGCTAAGCATGCCGATGCTGCTCTTTTTAGCACCCGCGCACGGATTTGTGCGAAAACGCGTTTTAAGCATGCACATGCATCTTTTGGTAGACGAGATTGAAGTTTTCTGCAAAAGCACAAGATGTGCATGCAAATGGTGCTTTTCGCAGAACGCGCACGTGGATTTCTACCAAACAACGTGCTAAGCATGCCGATGCTGCTCTTTTTAGCACCCGCGCACGGATTCGTGCGAAAACGCGTTTTAAGCATGCACATGCATCTTTTGGTAGACGAGATTGAAGTTTTCTGCAAAACCACAAGATGTGCATGCAAATGGTGCTTTTGGCAGAACGCGCACGTGGATTTCTACCAAACGACGTGCTAAGCATGCCGATGCTGCTCTTTTTAGCACCCGCGCACGGATTCGTGCGAAAACGCGTTTTAAGCATGCACATGCATCTTTTGGTAGACGAGATTGAAGTTTTCTGCAAAACCACAAGATGTGCATGCAAATGGTGCTTTTCGCAGAACGCGCACGTGGATTTCTACCAAACAACGTGCTAAGCATGCCGATGCTGCTCTTTTTAGCACCCGCGCACGGATTCGTGCGAAAACGCGTTTTAAGCATGCACATGCATCTTTTGGTAGACGAGATTGAAGTTTTCTGCAAAACCACAAGATGTGCATGCAAATGGTGCTTTTGGCAGAACGCGCACGTGGATTTCTACCAAACGACGTGCTAAGCATGCCGATGCTGCTCTTTTTAGCACCCGCGCACGGATTCGCGCGAAAACGCGTTTTAAGCATGCACATGCATCTTTTGGTAGACGCGGATGAAGTTTTCTGCAAAACCACAAGATGTGCATGCAAATGGTGCTTTTGGCAGAACGCGCACGTGGATTTCTACCAAACGACGTGCTAAGCATGCCGATGCTGCTCTTTTTAGCACCCGCGCACGGATTTGTGCGAAAACGCGTTTTAAGCATGCACATGCATCTTTTGGTAGACGAGATTGAAGTTTTCTGCAAAACCACAAGATGTGCATGCAAATGGTGCTTTTCGCAGAACGCGCACGTGGATTTCTACCAAACAACGTGCTAAGCATGCCGATGCTGCTCTTTTTAGCACCCGCGCACGGATTCGTGCGAAAACGCGTTTTCAGCATGCACATGCATCTTTTGGTAGACGCGGATGAAGTTTTCTGCAAAACCACAAGATGTGCATGCAAATGGTGCTTTTGGCAGAGCGCGCACGTGGATTTCTACCAAACAACGTGCTAAGCATGCCGATGCTGCTCTTTTTAGCACCCGCGCACGGATTCGTGCGAAAACGCGTTTTAAGCATGCACATGCATCTTTTGGTAGACGAGATTGAAGTTTTCTGCAAAACCACAAGATGTGCATGCAAATGGTGCTTTTCGCAGAACGCGCACGTGGATTTCTACCAAACAACGTGCTAAGCATGCCGATGCTGCTCTTTTTAGCACCCGCGCACGGATTCGTGCGAAAACGCGTTTTAAGCATGCACATGCATCTTTTGGTAGACGCGGATGAAGTTTTCTGCAAAACCACAAGATGTGCATGCAAATGGTGCTTTTGGCAGAACGCGCACGTGGATTTCTACCAAACGACGTGCTAAGCATGCCGATGCTGCTCTTTTTAGCACCCGCGCACGGATTCGTGCGAAAACGCGTTTTAAGCATGCACATGCATCTTTTGGTAGACGCGGATGAAGTTTTCTGCAAAACCACAAGATGTGCATGCAAATGGTGCTCTTGGCAGAACGCGCACGTGGATTTCTACCAAACGACGTGCTAAGCATGCCGATGCTGCTCTTTTTAGCACCCGCGCACGGATTTGTGCGAAAACGCGTTTTAAGCATGCACATGCATCTTTTGGTAGACGAGATTGAAGTTTTCTGCAAAACCACAAGTTGTGCATGCAAATGGTGCTTTTCGCAGAACGCGCACGTGGATTTCTACCAAACAACGTGCTAAGCATGCCGATGCTGCTCTTTTTACCACCCGCGCACGGATTCGTGCGAAAACGCGTTTTAAGCATGCACATGCATCTTTTGGTAGACGAGATTGAAGTTTTCTGCAAAAGCACAAGATGTGCATGCAAATGGTGCTTTTCGCAGAACGCGCACATGGATTTCTACCAAACAACGTGCTAAGCATGCCGATGCTGCTCTTTTTAGCACCCGCGCACGGATTCGTGCGAAAACGCGTTTTAAGCATGCACATGCATCTTTTGGTAGACGCGGATGAAGTTTTCTGGAAAACCACAAGATGTGCATGCAAATGGTGCTCTTGGCAGAACGCGCACGTGGATTTCTACCAAACGACGTGCTAAGCATGCCGATGCTGCTCTTTTTAGCACCCGCGCACGGATTCGTGCGAAAACGCGTTTTAAGCATGCACATGCATCTTTTGGTAGATGAGATTGAAGTTTTCTGCAAAAGCACAAGATGTGCATGCAAATGGTGCTTTTCGCAGAACGCGCACGTGGATTTCTACCAAACAACGTGCTAAGCATGCCGATGCTGCTCTTTTTAGCACCCGCGCACGGATTCGTGCGAAAACGCGTTTTAAGCATGCACATGCATCTTTTGGTAGACGAGATTGAAGTTTTCTGCAAAACCACAAGATGTGCATGCAAATGGTGCTTTTCGCAGAACGCGCACGTGGATTTCTACCAAAGAACGTGCTAAGCATGCCGATGCTGCTCTTTTTAGCACCCGCGCACGGATTCGTGCGAAAACGCGTTTTAAGCATGCACATGCATCTTTTGGTAGACGAGATTGAAGTTTTCTGCAAAACCACAAGATGTGCATGCAAATGGTGCTTTTGGCAGAACGCGCACGTGGATTTCTACCAAACGACGTGCTAAGCATGCCGATGCTGCTCTTTTTAGCACCCGCGCACGGATTCGCGCGAAAACGCGTTTTAAGCATGCACATGCATCTTTTGGTAGACGCGGATGAAGTTTTCTGCAAAACCACAAGATGTGCATGCAAATGGTGCTTTTGGCAGAACGCGCACGTGGATTTCTACCAAACGACGTGCTAAGCATGCCGATGCTGCTCTTTTTAGCACCCGCGCACGGATTTGTGCGAAAACGCGTTTTAAGCATGCACATGCATCTTTTGGTAGACGAGATTGAAGTTTTCTGCAAAACCACAAGATGTGCATGCAAATGGTGCTTTTCGCAGAACGCGCACGTGGATTTCTACCAAACAACGTGCTAACCATGCCGATGCTGCTCTTTTTAGCACCCGCGCACGGATTCGTGCGAAAACGCGTTTTAAGCATGCACATGCATCTTTTGGTAGACGCGGATGAAGTTTTCTGCAAAACCACAAGATGTGCATGCAAATGGTGCTTTTGGCAGAGCGCGCACGTGGATTTCTACCAAACAACGTGCTAAGCAAGCCGATGCTGCTCTTTTTAGCACCCGCGCACGGATTCGTGCGAAAACGCGTTTTAAGCATGCACATGCATCTTTTGGTAGACGAGATTGAAGTTTTCTGCAAAACCACAAGATGTGCATGCAAATGGTGCTTTTCGCAGAACGCGCACGTGGATTTCTACCAAACAACGTGCTAAGCATGCCGATGCTGCTCTTTTTAGCACCCGCGCACGGATTCGTGCGAAAACGCGTTTTAAGCATGCACATGCATCTTTTGGTAGACGCGGATGAAGTTTTCTGCAAAACCACAAGATGTGCATGCAAATGGTGCTTTTGGCTGAACGCGCACGTGGATTTCTACCAAACGACGTGCTAAGCATGCCGATGCTGCTCTTTTTAGCACCCGCGCACGGATTCGTGCGAAAACGCGTTTTAAGCATGCACATGCATCTTTTGGTAGACGCGGATGAAGTTTTCTGCAAAACCACAAGATGTGCATGCAAATGGTGCTCTTGGCACAACGCGCACGTGGATTTCTACCAAACGACGTGCTAAGCATGCCGATGCTGCTCTTTTTAGCACCCGCGCACGGATTTGTGCGAAAACGCGTTTTAAGCATGCACATGCATCTTTTGGTAGACGAGATTGAAGTTTTCTGCAAAACCACAAGTTGTGCATGCAAATGGTGCTTTTCGCAGAACGCGCACGTGGATTTCTACCAAACAACGTGCTAAGCATGCCGATGCTGCTCTTTTTACCACCCGCGCACGGATTCGTGCGAAAACGCGTTTTAAGCATGCACATGCATCTTTTGGTAGACGAGATTGAAGTTTTCTGCAAAAGCACAAGATGTGCATGCAAATGGTGCTTTTCGCAGAACGCGCACATGGATTTCTACCAAACAACGTGCTAAGCATGCCGATGCTGCTCTTTTTAGCACCCGCGCACGGATTCGTGCGAAAACGCGTTTTAAGCATGCACATGCATCTTTTGGTAGACGCGGATGAAGTTTTCTGGAAAACCACAAGATGTGCATGCAAATGGTGCTCTTGGCAGAACGCGCACGTGGATTTCTACCAAACGACGTGCTAAGCATGCCGATGCTGCTCTTTTTAGCACCCGCGCACGGATTTGTGCGAAAACGCGTTTTAAGCATGCACATGCATCTTTTGGTAGACGAGATTGAAGTTTTCTGCAAAACCACAAGATGTGCATGCAAATGGTGCTTTTCGCAGAACGCGCACGTGGATTTCTACCAAACAACGTGCTAAGCATGCCGATGCTGCTCTTTTTAGCACCCGCGCACGGATTCGTGCGAAAACGCGTTTTAAGCATGCACATGCATCTTTTGGTAGACGAGATTGAAGTTTTCTGCAAAACCACAAGATGTGCATGCAAATGGTGCTTTTCGCAGAACGCGCACGTGGATTTCTACCAAACAACGTGCTAAGCATGCCGATGCTGCTCTTTTTAGCACCCGCGCACGGATTCGTGCGAAAACGCGTTTTAAGCATGCACATGCATCTTTTGGTAGACGAGATTGAAGTTTTCTGCAAAACCACAAGATGTGCATGCAAATGGTGCTTTTGGCAGAACGCGCACGTGGATTTCTACCAAACGACGTGCTAAGCATGCCGATGCTGCTATTTTTAGCACCCGCGCACGGATTCGCGCAAAAACGCGTTTTAAGCATGCACATGCATCTTTTGGTAGACGCGGATGAAGTTTTCTGCAAAACCACAAGATGTGCATGCAAATGGTGCTTTTGGCAGAACGCGCACGTGGATTTCTACCAAACGACGTGCTAAGCATGCCGATGCTGCTCTTTTTAGCACCCGCGCACGGATTTGTGCGAAAACGCGTTTTAAGCATGCACATGCATCTTTTGGTAGACGAGATTGAAGTTTTCTGCAAAAGCACAAGATGTGCATGCAAATGGTGCTTTTCGCAGAACGCGCACGTGGATTTCTACCAAACAACGTGCTAAGCATGCCGATGCTGCTCTTTTTAGCACCCGCGCACGGATTCGTGCGAAAACGCGTTTTAAGCATGCACATGCATCTTTTGGTAGACGCGGATGAAGTTTTCTGCAAAACCACAAGATGTGCATGCAAATGGTGCTTTTGGCAGAACGCGCACGTGGATTTCTACCAAACAACGTGCTAAGCATGCCGATGCTGCTCTTTTTAGCACCCGCGCACGGATTCGTGCGAAAACGCGTTTTAAGCATGCACATGCATCTTTTGGTAGACGAGATTGAAGTTTTCTGCAAAACCACAAGATGTGCATGCAAATGGTGCTTTTCGCAGAACGCGCACGTGGATTTCTACCAAACAACGTGCTAAGCATGCCGATGCTGCTCTTTTTAGCACCCGCGCACGGATTCGTGCGAAAACGCGTTTTAAGCATGCACATGCATCTTTTGGTAGACGCGGATGAAGTTTTCTGCAAAACCACAAGATGTGCATGCAAATGGTGCTTTTGGCAGAACGCGCACGTGGATTTCTACCAAACGACGTGCTAAGCATGCCGATGCTGCTCTTTTTAGCACCCGCGCACGGATTCGTGCGAAAACGCGTTTTAAGCATGCACATGCATCTTTTGGTAGACGCGGATGAAGTTTTCTGCAAAACCACAAGATGTGCATGCAAATGGTGCTCTTGGCAGAACGCGCACGTGGATTTCTACCAAACGACGTGCTAAGCATGCCGATGCTGCTCTTTTTAGCACCCGCGCACGGATTTGTGCGAAAACGCGTTTTAAGCATGCACATGCATCTTTTGGTAGACGCGGATGAAGTTTTCTGCAAAACCACAAGATGTGCATGCAAATGGTGCTTTTGGCAGAACGCGCACGTGGATTTCTACCAAACGACGTGCTAAGCATGCCGATGCTGCTCTTTTTAGCACCCGCGCACGGATTCGTGCGAAAACGCGTTTGAAGCATGCACATGCATCTTTTGGTAGACGCGGATGAAGTTTTCTGCAAAACCACAAGATGTGCATGCAAATGGTGCTTTTGGCAGAACGCGCACGTGGATTTCTACCAAACGACGTGCTAAGCATGCCGATGCTGCTCTTTTTAGCACCCGCGCACGGATTCGTGCGAAAACGCGTTTTAAGCATGCACATGCATCTTTTGGTAGACGCGGAGGAAGTTTTCTGCAAAACCACAAGATGTGCATGCAAATGGTGCTCTTGGCAGAACGCGCACGTGGATTTCTACCAAACGACGTGCTAAGCATGCCGATGCTGCTCTTTTTAGCACCCGCGCACGGATTTGTGCGAAAACGCGTTTTAAGCATGCACATGCATCTTTTGGTAGACGAGATTGAAGTTTTCTGCAAAACCACAAGTTGTGCATGCAAATGGTGCTTTTCGCAGAACGCGCACGTGGATTTCTACCAAACAACGTGCTAAGCATGCCGATGCTGCTCTTTTTACCACCCGCGCACGGATTCGTGCGAAAACGCGTTTTAAGCATGCACATGCATCTTTTGGTAGACGAGATTGAAGTTTTCTGCAAAAGCACAAGATGTGCATGCAAATGGTGCTTTTCGCAGAACGCGCACGTGGATTTCTACCAAACAACGTGCTAAGCATGCCGATGCTGCTCTTTTTAGCACCCGCGCACGGATTCGTGCGAAAACGCGTTTTAAGCATGCACATGCATCTTTTGGTAGACGAGATTGAAGTTTTCTGCAAAACCACAAGATGTGCATGCAAATGGTGCTTTTCGCAGAACGCGCACGTGGATTTCTACCAAACAACGTGCTAAGCATGCCGATGCTGCTCTTTTTAGCACCCGCGCACGGATTCGTGCGAAAACGCGTTTTAAGCATGCACATGCATCTTTTGGTAGACGAGATTGAAGTTTTCTTCAAAACCACAAGATGTGCATGCAAATGGTGCTTTTCGCAGAACGCGCACGTGGATTTCTACCAAACAACGTGCTAAGCATGCCGATGCTGCTCTTTTTAGCACCCGCGCACGGATTCGTGCGAAAACGCGTTTTAAGCATGCACATGCAGCTTTTGGGAGACGAGATTGAAGTTTTCTGCAAAACCACAAGATGTGCATGCAAATGGTGCTTTTGGCAGAACGCGCACGTGGATTTCTACCAAACGACGTGCTAAGCATGCCGATGCTGCTATTTTTAGCACCCGCGCACGGATTCGCGCGAAAACGCGTTTTAAGCATGCACATGCATCTTTTGGTAGACGCGGATGAAGTTTTCTGCAAAACCACAAGATGTGCATGCAAATGGTGCTTTTGGCAGAACGCGCACGTGGATTTCTACCAAACGACGTGCTAAGCATGCCGATGCTGCTCTTTTTAGCACCCGCGCACGGATTTGTGCGAAAACGCGTTTTAAGCATGCACATGCATCTTTTGGTAGACGAGATTGAAGTTTTCTGCAAAACAACAAGATGTGCATGCAAATGGTGCTTTTCGCAGAACGCGCACGTGGATTTCTACCAAACAACGTGCTAAGCATGCCGATGCTGCTCTTTTTAGCACCCGCGCACGGATTCGTGCGAAAACGCGTTTTAAGCATGCACATGCATCTTTTGGTAGACGCGGATGAAGTTTTCTGCAAAACCACAAGATGTGCATGCAAATGGTGCTTTTCGCAGAACGCGCACGTGGATTTCTACCAAACAACGTGCTAAGCATGCCGATGCTGCTCTTTTTAGCACCCGCGCACGGATTCGTGCGAAAACGCGTTTTAAGCATGCACATGCATCTTTTGGTAGACGAGATTGAAGTTTTCTGCAAAACCACAAGATGTGCATGCAAATGGTGCTTTTGGCAGAACGCGCAGGTGGATTTCTACCAAACGACGTGCTAAGCATGCCGATGCTGCTCTTTTTAGCAACCGCGCACGGATTCGCGCGAAAACGCGTTTTAAGCATGCACATGCATCTTTTGGTAGACGCGGATGAAGTTTTCTGCAAAACCACAAGATGTGCATGCAAATGGTGCTTTTGGCAGAACGCGCACGTGGATTTCTACCAAACGACGTGCTAAGCATGCCGATGCTGCTCTTTTTAGCACCCGCGCACGGATTTGTGCGAAAACGCGTTTTAAGCATGCACATGCATCTTTTGGTAGACGAGATTGAAGTTTTCTGCAAAACCACAAGATGTGCATGCAAATGGTGCTTTTCGCAGAACGCGCACGTGGATTTCTACCAAACAACGTGCTAAGCATGCCGATGCTGCTCTTTTTAGCACCCGCGCACGGATTCGTGCGAAAACGCGTTTTAAGCATGCACATGCATCTTTTGGTAGACGCGGATGAAGTTTTCTGCAAAACCACAAGATGTGCATGCAAATGGTGCTTTTGGCAGAACGCGCACGTGGATTTCTACCAAACAACGTGCTAAGCATGCCGATGCTGCTCTTTTTAGCACCCGCGCACGGATTCGTGCGAAAACGCGTTTTAAGCATGCACATGCATCTTTTGGTAGACGAGATTGAAGTTTTCTGCAAAACCACAAGATGTGCATGCAAATGGTGCTTTTCGCAGAACGCGCACGTGGATTTCTACCAAACAACGTGCTAAGCATGCCGATGCTGCTCTTTTTAGCACCCGCGCACGGATTCGTGCGAAAACGCGTTTTAAGCATGCACATGCATCTTTTGGTAGACGCGGATGAAGTTTTCTGCAAAACCACAAGATGTGCATGCAAATGGTGCTTTTGGCAGAACGCGCACGTGGATTTCTACCAAACGACGTGCTAAGCATGCCGATGCTGCTCTTTTTAGCACCCGCGCACGGATTCGTGCGAAAACGCGTTTTAAGCATGCACATGCATCTTTTGGTAGACGCGGATGAAGTTTTCTGCAAAACCACAAGATGTGCATGCAAATGGTGCTCTTGGCAGAACGCGCACGTGGATTTCTACGAAACGACGTGCTAAGCATGCCGATGCTGCTCTTTTTAGCACCCGCGCACGGATTTGTGCGAAAACGCGTTTTAAGCATGCACATGCATCTTTTGGTAGACGAGATTGAAGTTTTCTGCAAAACCACAAGTTGTGCATGCAAATGGTGCTTTTCGCAGAACGCGCACGTGGATTTCTACCAAACAACGTGCTAAGCATGCCGATGCTGCTCTTTTTACCACCCGCGCACGGATTCGTGCGAAAACGCGTTTTAAGCATGCACATGCATCTTTTGGTAGACGAGATTGAAGTTTTCTGCAAAAGCACAAGATGTGCATGCAAATGGTGCTTTTCGCAGAACGCGCACGTGGATTTCTACCAAACAATGTGCTAAGCATGCCGATGCTGCTCTTTTTAGCACCCGCGCACGGATTCGTGCGAAAACGCGTTTTAAGCATGCACATGCATCTTTTGGTAGACGAGATTGAAGTTTTCTGCAAAACCACAAGATGTGCATGCAAATGGTGCTTTTCGCAGAACGCGCACGTGGATTTCTACCAAACAACGTGCTAAGCATGCCGATGCTGCTCTTTTTAGCACCCGCGCACGGATTCGTGCGAAAACGCGTTTTAAGCATGCACATGCATCTTTTGGTAGACGAGATTGAAGTTTTCTGCAAAACCACAAGATGTGCATGCAAATGGTGCTTTTCGCAGAACGCGCACGTGGATTTCTACCAAACAACGTGCTAAGCATGCCGATGCTGCTCTTTTTAGCACCCGCGCACGGATTCGTGCGAAAACGCGTTTTAAGCATGCACATGCATCTTTTGGTAGACGAGATTGAAGTTTTCTGCAAAACCACAAGATGTGCATGCAAATGGTGCTTTTGGCAGAACGCGCACGTGGATTTCTACCAAACGACGTGCTAAGCATGCCGATGCTGCTATTTTTAGCACCCGTGCACGGATTCGCGCGAAAACGCGTTTTAAGCATGCACATGCATCTTTTGGTAGACGCGGATGAAGTTTTCTGCAAAACCACAAGATGTGCATGCAAATGGTGCTTTTGGCAGAACGCGCACGTGGATTTCTACCAAACAACGTGCTAAGCATGCCGATGCTGCTCTTTTTAGCACCCGCGCACGGATTCGTGCGAAAACGCGTTTTAAGCATGCACATGCATCTTTTGGTAGACGAGATTGAAGTTTTCTGCAAAACCACAAGATGTGCATGCAAATGGTGCTTTTCGCAGAACGCGCACGTGGATTTCTACCAAACAACGTGCTAAGCATGCCGATGCTGCTCTTTTTAGCACCCGCGCACGGATTCGTGCGAAAACGCGTTTTAAGCATGCACATGCATCTTTTGGTAGACGCGGATGAAGTTTTCTGCAAAACCACAAGATGTGCATGCAAATGGTGCTTTTGGCAGAACGCGCACGTGGATTTCTACCAAACGACGTGCTAAGCATGCCGATGCTGCTCTTTTTAGCACCCGCGCACGGATTCGTGCGAAAACGCGTTTTAAGCATGCACATGCATCTTTTGGTAGACGCGGATGAAGTTTTCTGCAAAACCACAAGATGTGCATGCAAATGGTGCTCTTGGCAGAACGCGCACGTGGATTTCTACCAAACGACGTGCTAAGCATGCCGATGCTGCTCTTTTTAGCACCCGCGCACGGATTTGTGCGAAAACGCGTTTTAAGCATGCACATGCATCTTTTGGTAGACGCGGATGAAGTTTTCTGCAAAACCACAAGATGTGCATGCAAATGGTGCTCTTGGCAGAACGCGCACGTGGATTTCTACCAAACGACGTGCTAAGCATGCCGATGCTGCTCTTTTTAGCACCCGCGCACGGATTTGTGCGAAAACGCGTTTTAAGCATGCACATGCATCTTTTGGTAGACGCGGATGAAGTTTTCTGCAAAACCGCAAGATGTGCATGCAAATGGTGCTTTTGGCAGAACGCGCACGTGGATTTCTACCAAACGACGTGCTAAGCATGCCGATGCTGCTCTTTTTAGCACCCGCGCACGGATTCGTGCGAAAACGCGTTTGAAGCATGCACATGCATCTTTTGGTAGACGCGGATGAAGTTTTCTGGAAAACCACAAGATGTGCATGCAAATGGTGCTCTTGGCAGAACGCGCACGTGGATTTCTACCAAACGACGTGCTAAGCATGCCGATGCTGCTCTTTTTAGCACCCGCGCACGGATTTGTGCGAAAACGCGTTTTAAGCATGCACATGCATCTTTTGGTAGACGAGATTGAAGTTTTCTGCAAAACCACAAGATGTGCATGCAAATGGTGCTTTTCGCAGAACGCGCACGTGGATTTCTACCAAACAACGTGCTAAGCATGCCGATGCTGCTCTTTTTAGCACCCGCGCACGGATTCGTGCGAAAACGCGTTTTAAGCATGCACATGCATCTTTTGGTAGACGCGGATGAAGTTTTCTGCAAAACCACAAGATGTGCATGCAAATGGTGCTTTTGGCAGAACGCGCACGTGGATTTCTACCAAACAACGTGCTAAGCATGCCGATGCTGCTCTTTTTAGCACCCGCGCACGGATTCGTGCGAAAACGCGTTTTAAGCATGCACATGCATCTTTTGGTAGACGCGGATGAAGTTTTCTGCAAAACCACAAGATGTGCATGCAAATGGTGCTTTTGGCAGAACGCGCACGTGGATTTCTACCAAACGACGTGCTAAGCATGCCGATGCTGCTCTTTTTAGCACCCGCGCACGGATTCGTGCGAAAACGCGTTTTAAGCATGCACATGCATCTTTTGGTAGACGCGGATGAAGTTTTCTGCAAAACCACAAGATGTGCATGCAAATGGTGCTCTTGGCAGAACGCGCACGTGGATTTCTACCAAACGACGTGCTAAGCATGCCGATGCTGCTCTTTTTAGCACCCGCGCACGGATTTGTGCGAAAACGCGTTTTAAGCATGCACATGCATCTTTTGGTAGACGCGGATGAAGTTTTCTGCAAAACCGCAAGATGTGCATGCAAATGGTGCTTTTGGCAGAACGCGCACGTGGATTTCTACCAAACGACGTGCTAAGCATGCCGATGCTGCTCTTTTTAGCACCCGCGCACGGATTCGTGCGAAAACGCGTTTGAAGCATGCACATGCATCTTTTGGTAGACGCGGATGAAGTTTTCTGGAAAACCACAAGATGTGCATGCAAATGGTGCTCTTGGCAGAACGCGCACGTGGATTTCTACCAAACGACGTGCTAAGCATGCCGATGCTGCTCTTTTTAGCACCCGCGCACGGATTTGTGCGAAAACGCGTTTTAAGCATGCACATGCATCTTTTGGTAGACGCGGATGAAGTTTTCTGCAAAACCACAAGATGTGCATGCAAATGGTGCTTTTGGCAGAACGCGCACGTGGATTTCTACCAAACGACGTGCTAAGCATGACGATGCTGCTCTTTTTAGCACCCGCGCACGGATTCGTGCGAAAACGCGTTTTAAGCATGCACATGCATCTTTTGGTAGACGCGGATGAAGTTTTCTGCAAAACCACAAGATGTGCATGCAAATGGTGCTCTTGGCAGAACGCGCACGTGGATTTCTACCAAACGACGTGCTAAGCATGCCGATGCTGCTCTTTTTAGCACCCGCGCACAGATTTGTGCGAAAACGCGTTTTAAGCATGCACATGCATCTTTTGGTAGACGCGGATGAAGTTTTCTGCAAAACCACAAGATGTGCATGCAAATGGTGCTCTTGGCAGAACGCGCACGTGGATTTCTACCAAACGACGTGCTAAGCATGCCGATGCTGCTCTTTTTAGCACCCGCGCACGGATTTGTGCGAAAACGCGTTTTAAGCATGCACATGCATCTTTTGGTAGACGCGGATGAAGTTTTCTGCAAAACCACAAGATGTGCATGCAAATGGTGCTTTTGGCAGAACGCGCACGTGGATTTCTACCAAACGACGTGCTAAGCATGCCGATGCTGCTCTTTTTAGCACCCGCGCACGGATTCGTGCGAAAACGCGTTTGAAGCATGCACATGCATCTTTTGGTAGACGCGGATGAAGTTTTCTGGAAAACCACAAGATGTGCATGCAAATGGTGCTCTTGGCAGAACGCGCACGTGGATTTCTACCAAACGACGTGCTAAGCATGCCGATGCTGCTCTTTTTAGCACCCGCGCACGGATTTGTGCGAAAACGCGTTTTAAGCATGCACATGCATCTTTTGGTAGACGAGATTGAAGTTTTCTGCAAAACCACAAGATGTGCATGCAAATGGTGCTTTTCGCAGAACGCGCACGTGGATTTCTACCAAACAACGTGCTAAGCATGCCGATGCTGCTCTTTTTAGCACCCGCGCACGGATTCGTGCGAAAACGCGTTTTAAGCATGCACATGCATCTTTTGGTAGACGCGGATGAAGTTTTCTGCAAAACCACAAGATGTGCATGCAAATGGTGCTTTTGGCAGAACGCGCACGTGGATTTCTACCAAACAACGTGCTAAGCATGCCGATGCTGCTCTTTTTAGCACCCGCGCACGGATTCGTGCGAAAACGCGTTTTAAGCATGCACATGCATCTTTTGGTAGACGAGATTGAAGTTTTCTGCAAAACCACAAGATGTGCATGCAAATGGTGCTTTTCGCAGAACGCGCACGTGGATTTCTACCAAACAACGTGCTAAGCATGCCGATGCTGCTCTTTTTAGCACCCGCGCACAGATTCGTGCGAAAACGCGTTTTAAGCATGCACATGCATCTTTTGGTAGACGCGCATGAAGTTTTCTGCAAAACCACAAGATGTGCATGCAAATGGTGCTCTTGGCAGAACGCGCACGTGGATTTCTACCAAACGACGTGCTAAGCATGCCGATGCTGCTCTTTTTAGCACCCGCGCACGGATTTGTGCGAAAACGCGTTTTAAGCATGCACATGCATCTTTTGGTAGACGCGGATGAAGTTTTCTGCAAAACCACAAGATGTGCATGCAAATGGTGCTCTTGGCAGAACGCGCACGTGGATTTCTACCAAACGACGTGCTAAGCATGCCGATGCTGCTCTTTTTAGCACCCGCGCACGGATTTGTGCGAAAACGCGTTTTAAGCATGCACATGCATCTTTTGGTAGACGCGGATGAAGTTTTCTGCAAAACCACAAGATGTGCATGCAAATGGTGCTTTTGGCAGAACGCGCACGTGGATTTCTACCAAACGACGTGCTAAGCATGCCGATGCTGCTCTTTTTAGCACCCGCGCACGGATTCGTGCGAAAACGCGTTTGAAGCATGCACATGCATCTTTTGGTAGACGCGGATGAAGTTTTCTGGAAAACCACAAGATGTGCATGCAAATGGTGCTCTTGGCAGAACGCGCACGTGGATTTCTACCAAACGACGTGCTAAGCATGCCGATGCTGCTCTTTTTAGCACCCGCGCACGGATTTGTGCGAAAACGCGTTTTAAGCATGCACATGCATCTTTTGGTAGACGAGATTGAAGTTTTCTGCAAAACCACAAGATGTGCATGCAAATGGTGCTTTTCGCAGAACGCGCACGTGGATTTCTACCAAACAACGTGCTAAGCATGCCGATGCTGCTCTTTTTAGCACCCGCGCACGGATTCGTGCGAAAACGCGTTTTAAGCATGCACATGCATCTTTTGGTAGACGAGATTGAAGTTTTCTGCAAAACCACAAGATGTGCATACAAATGGTGCTTTTCGCAGAACGCGCACGTGGATTTCCACCAAACAACGTGCTAAGCATGCCGATGCTGCTCTTTTTAGCACCCGCGCCCGGATTCGTGCGAAAACGCGTTTTAAGCATGCACATGCATCTTTTGGTAGACGAGATTGAAGTTTTCTGCAAAAGCACAAGATGTGCATGCAAATGGTGCTTTTCGCAGAACGCGCACGTGGATTTCTACCAAACAACGTGCTAAGCATGCCGATGCTGCTCTTTTTAGCACCCGCGCACGGATTCGTGCGAAAACGCGTTTTAAGCATGCACATGCATCTTTTGGTAGACGAGATTGAAGTTTTCTGCAAAACCACAAGATGTGCATGCAAATGGTGCTTTTCGCAGAACGCGCACGTGGATTTCTACCAAACAACGTGCTAAGCATGCCGATGCTGCTCTTTTTAGCACCCGCGCACGGATTCGTGCGAAAACGCGTTTTAAGCATGCACATGCATCTTTTGGTAGACGAGATTGAAGTTTTCTGCAAAACCACAAGATGTGCATGCAAATGGTGCTTTTGGCAGAACGCGCACGTGGATTTCCACCAAACAACGTGCTAAGCATGCCGATGCTGCTCTTTTTAGCACCCGCGCCCGGATTCGTGCGAAAACGCGTTTTAAGCATGCAGATGCATCTTTTGGTAGACGAGATTGAAGTTTTCTGCAAAACCGCAAGATGTGCATGCAAATGGTGCTTTTCGCAGAACGCGCACGTGGATTTCTACCAAACAACGTGCTAAGCATGCCGATGCTGCTCTTTTTAGCACCCGCGCACGGATTCGTGCGAAAACGCGTTTTAAGCATGCACATGCATCTTTTGGTAGACGAGATTGAAGTTTTCTGCAAAACCACAAGATGTGCATGCAAATGGTGCTTTTCGCAGAACACGCACGTGGATTTCTACCAAACAACGTGCTAAGCATGCCGATGCTGCTCTTTTTAGCACCCGCGCACGGATTCGTGCGAAAACGCGTTTTAAGCATGCACATGCATCTTTTGGTAGACGAGATTGAAGTTTTCTGCAAAAGCACAAGATGTGCATGCAAATGGTGCTTTTCGCAGAACGCGCACGTGGATTTCTACCAAACAACGTGCTAAGCATGCCGATGCTGCTCTTTTTAGCACCCGCGCACGGATTCGTGCGAAAACGCGTTTTAAGCATGCACATGCATCTTTTGGTAGACGAGATTGAAGTTTTCTGCAAAACCACAAGATGTGCATACAAATGGTGCTTTTCGCAGAACGCGCACGTGGATTTCTACCAAACAACGTGCTAAGCATGCCGATGCTGCTCTTTTTAGCACCCGCGCACGGATTCGTGCGAAAACGCGTTTTAAGCATGCACATGCATCTTTTGGTAGACGAGATTGAAGTTTTCTGCAAAACCACAAGATGTGCATGCAAATGGTGCTTTTGGCAGAACGCGCACGTGGATTTCTACCAAACGACGTGCTAAGCATGCCGATGCTGCTCTTTTTAGCACCCGCGCACGGATTCGTGCGAAAACGCGTTTTAAGCATGCACATGCATCTTTTGGTAGACGCGGATGAAGTTTTCTGCAAAACCACAACATGTGCATGCAAATGGTGCTTTTGGCAGAACGCGCACGTGGATTTCTACCAAACGACGTGCTAAGCATGCCGATGCTGCTCTTTTTAGCACCCGCGCACGGATTTGTGCGAAAACGCGTTTTAAGCATGCACATGCATCTTTTGGTAGACGAGATTGAAGTTTTCTGCAAAACCACAAGATGTGCATGCAAATGGTGCTTTTCGCAGAACGCGCACGTGGATTTCTACCAAACAACGTGCTAAGCATGCCAATGCTGCTCTTTTTAGCACCCGCGCACGGATTCGTGCGAAAACGCGTTTTAAGCATGCACATGCATCTTTTGGTAGACGCGGATGAAGTTTTCTGCAAAACCACAAGATGTGCATGCAAATGGTGCTTTTGGCAGAACGCGCACGTGGATTTCTACCAAACAACGTGCTAAGCATGCCGATGCTGCTCTTTTTAGCACCCGCGCACGGATTCGTGCGAAAACGCGTTTTAAGCATGCACATGCATCTTTTGGTAGACGAGATTGAAGTTTTCTGCAAAACCACAAGATGTGCATGCAAATGGTGCTTTTCGCAGAACGCGCACGTGGATTTCTACCAAACAACGTGCTAAGCATGCCGATGCTGCTCTTTTTAGCACCCGCGCACGGATTCGTGCGAAAACGCGTTTTGAGCATGCACATGCATCTTTTGGTAGACGCGGATGAAGTTTTCTGCAAAACCACAAGATGTGCATGCAAATGGTGCTTTTGGCAGAACGCGCACGTGGATTTCTACCAAACGACGTGCTAAGCATGCCGATGCTGCTCTTTTTAGCACCCGCGCACGGATTCGTGCGAAAACGCGTTTTAAGCATGCACATGCATCTTTTGGTAGACGCGGATGAAGTTTTCTGCAAAACCACAAGATGTGCATGCAAATGGTGCTCTTGGCAGAACGCGCACGTGGATTTCTACCAAACGACGTGCTAAGCATGCCGATGCTGCTCTTTTTAGCACCCGCGCACGGATTTGTGCGAAAACGCGTTTTAAGCATGCACATGCATCTTTTGGTAGACGAGATTGAAGTTTTCTGCAAAACCACAAGTTGTGCATGCAAATGGTGCTTTTCGCAGAACGCGCACGTGGATTTCTACCAAACAACGTGCAAAGCATGCCGATGCTGCTCTTTTTACCACCCGCGCACGGATTCGTGCGAAAACGCGTTTTAAGCATGCACATGCATCTTTTGGTAGACGAGATTGAAGTTTTCTGCAAAAGCACAAGATGTGCATGCAAATGGTGCTTTTCGCAGAACGCGCACGTGGATTTCTACCAAACAACGTGCTAAGCATGCCGATGCTGCTCTTTTTAGCACCCGCGCACGGATTCGTGCGAAAACGCGTTTTAAGCATGCACATGCATCTTTTGGTAGACGAGATTGAAGTTTTCTTCAAAACCACAATATGTGCATGCAAATGGTGCTTTTCGCAGAACGCGCACGTGGATTTCTACCAAACAACGTGCTAAGCATGCCGATGCTGCTCTTTTTAGCACCCGCGCACGGATTCGTGCGAAAACGCGTTTTAAGCATGCACATGCATCTTTTGGTAGACGAGATTGAAGTTTTCTGCAAAACCACAAGATGTGCATGCAAATGGTGCTTTTCGCAGAACGCGCACGTGGATTTCTACCAAACAACGTGCTAAGCATGCCGATGCTGCTCTTTTTAGCACCCGCGCACGGATTCGTGCGAAAACGCGTTTTAAGCATGCACATGCATCTTTTGGTAGACGAGATTGAAGTTTTCTGCAAAACCACAAGATGTGCATGCAAATGGTGCTTTTGGCAGAACGCGCACGTGGATTTCTACCAAACGACGTGCTAAGCATGCCGATGCTGCTCTTTTTAGCACCCGCGCACGGATTCGCGCGAAAACGCATTTTAAGCATGCACATGCATCTTTTGGTAGACGCGGATGAAGTTTTCTGCAAAACCACAAGATGTGCATGCAAATGGTGCTTTTGGCAGAACGCGCACGTGGATTTCTACCAAACGACGTGCTAAGCATGCCGATGCTGCTCTTTTTAGCACCCGCGCACGGATTTGTGCGAAAACGCGTTTTAAGCATGCACATGCATCTTTTGGTAGACGAGATTGAAGTTTTCTGCAAAACCACAAGATGTGCATGCAAATGGTGCTTTTCGCAGAACGCGCACGTGGATTTCTACCAAACAACGTGCTAAGCATGCCGATGCTGCTCTTTTTAGCACCCGCGCACGGATTCGTGCGAAAACGCGTTTTAAGCATGCACATGCATCTTTTGGTAGACGCGGATGAAGTTTTCTGCAAAACCACAAGATGTGCATGCAAATGGTGCTTTTGGCAGAACGCGCACGTGGATTTCTACCAAACAACGTGCTAAGCATGCCGATGCTGCTCTTTTTAGCACCCGCGCACGGATTCGTGCGAAAACGCGTTTTAAGCATGCACATGCATCTTTTGGTAGACGAGATTGAAGTTTTCTGCAAAACTACAAGATGTGCATGCAAATGGTGCTTTTCGCAGAACGCGCACGTGGATTTCTACCAAACAACGTGCTAAGAATGCCGATGCTGCTCTTTTTAGCACCCGCGCACGGATTCGTGCGAAAACGCTTTTTAAGCATGCACATGCATCTTTTGGTAGACGCGGATGAAGTTTTCTGCAAAACCACAAGATGTGCATGCAAATGGTGCTTTTGGCAGAACGCGCACGTGGATTTCTACCAAACGACGTGCTAAGCATGCCGATGCTGCTCTTTTTAGCACCCGCGCACGGATTCGTGCGAAAACGCGTTTTAAGCATGCACATGCATCTTTTGGTAGACGCGGATGAAGTTTTCTGCAAAACCACAAGATGTGCATGCAAATGGTGCTCTTGGCAGAACGCGCACGTGGATTTCTACCAAACGACGTGCTAAGCATGCCGATGCTGCTCTTTTTAGCACCCGCGCACGGATTTGTGCGAAAACGCGTTTTAAGCATGCACATGCATCTTTTGGTAGACGAGATTGAAGTTTTCTGCAAAACCACAAGTTGTGCATGCAAATGGTGCTTTTCGCAGAACGCGCACGTGGATTTCTACCAAACAACGTGCTAAGCATGCCGATGCTGCTCTTTTTAGCACCCGCGCACGGATTTGTGCGAAAACGCGTTTTAAGCATGCACATGCATCTTTTGGTAGACGAGATTGAAGTTTTCTGCAAAACCACAAGTTGTGCATGCAAATGGTGCTTTTCGCAGAACGCGCACGTGGATTTCTACCAAACAACGTGCTAAGCATGCCGATGCTGCTCTTTTTACCACCCGCGCACGGATTCGTGCGAAAACGCGTTTTAAGCATGCACATGCATCTTTTGGTAGACGAGATTGAAGTTTTCTGCAAAAGCACAAGATGTGCATGCAAATGGTGCTTTTCGCAGAACGCGCACGTGGATTTCTACCAAACAACGTGCTAAGCATGCCGATGCTGCTCTTTTTAGCACCCGCGCACGGATTCGTGCGAAAACGCGTTTTAAGCATGCACATGCATCTTTTGGTAGACGAGATTGAAGTTTTCTGCAAAACCACTAGATGTGCATGCAAATGGTGCTTTTCGCAGAACGCGCACGTGGATTTCTACCAAACAACGTGCTAAGCATGCCGATGCTGCTCTTTATAGCACCCGCGCACGGATTCGTGCGAAAACGCGTTTTAAGCATGCACATGCATCTTTTGGTAGACGAGATTGAAGTTTTCTTCAAAACCACAAGATGTGCATGCAAATGGTGCTTTTCGCAGAACGCGCACGTGGATTTCTACCAAACAACGTGCTAAGCATGCCGATGCTGCTCTTTTTAGCACCCGCGCACGGATTCGTGCGAAAACGCGTTTTAAGCATGCACATGCATCTTTTGGTAGACGAGATTGAAGTTTTCTGCAAAACCACAAGATGTGCATGCAAATGGTGCTTTTCGCAGAACGCGCACGTGGATTTCTACCAAACGACGTGCTAAGCATGCCGATGCTGCTCTTTTTAGCACCCGCGCACGGATTCGTGCGAAAACGCGTTTTAAGCATGCACATGCATCTTTTGGTAGACGAGATTGAAGTTTTCTGCAAAACCACAAGATGTGCATGCAAATGGTGCTTTTGGCAGAACGCGCACGTGGATTTCTACCAAACGACGCGCTAAGCATGCCGATGCTGCTATTTTTAGCACCCGCGCACGGATTCGCGCGAAAACGCGTTTTAAGCATGCACATGCATCTTTTGGTAGACGCGGATGAAGTTTTCTGCAAAACCACAAGATGGGCATGCAAATGGTGCTTTTGGCAGAACGCGCACGTGGATTTCTACCAAACGACGTGCTAAGCATGCCGATGCTGCTCTTTTTAGCACCCGCGCACGGATTTGTGCGAAAACGCGTTTTAAGCATGCACATGCATCTTTTGGTAGACGAGATTGAAGTTTTCTGCAAAAGCACAAGATGTGCATGCAAATGGTGCTTTTCGCAGAACGCGCACGTGGATTTCTACCAAACAACGTGCTAAGCATGCCGATGCTGCTCTTTTTAGCACCCGCGCACGGATTCGTGCGAAAACGCGTTTTAAGCATGCACATGCATCTTTTGGTAGACACGGATGAAGTTTTCTGCAAAACCACAAGATGTGCATGCAAATGGTGCTTTTGGCAGAACGCGCACGTGGATTTCTACCAAACAACGTGCTAAGCATGCCGATGCTGCTCTTTTTAGCACCCGCGCACGGATTCGTGCGAAAACGCGTTTTAAGCATGCACATGCATCTTTTGGTAGACGAGATTGAAGTTTTCTGCAAAACCACAAGATGTGCATGCAAATGGTGCTTTTCGCAGAACGCGCACGTGGATTTCTACCAAACAACGTGCTAAGCATGCCGATGCTGCTCTTTTTAGCACCCGCGCACGGATTCGTGCGAAAACGCGTTTTAAGCATGCACATGCATCTTTTGGTAGACGCGGATGAAGTTTTCTGCAAAACCACAAGATGTGCATGCAAATGGTGCTTTTGGCAGAACGCGCACGTGGATTTCTACCAAACGACGTGCTAAGCATGCCGATGCTGCTCTTTTTATCACCCGCGCACGGATTCGTGCGAAAACGCGTTTTAAGCATGCACATGCATCTTTTGGTAGACGCGGATGAAGTTTTCTGCAAAACCACAAGATGTGCATGCAAATGGTGCTCTTGGCAGAACGCGCACGTGGATTTCTACCAAACGACGTGCTAAGCATGCCGATGCTGCTCTTTTTAGCACCCGCGCACGGATTTGTGCGAAAACGCGTTTTAAGCATGCACATGCATCTTTTGGTAGACGCGGATGAAGTTTTCTGCAAAACCACAAGATGTGCATGCAAATGGTGCTTTTGGCAGAACGCGCACGTGGATTTCTACCAAACGACGTGCTAAGCATGCCGATGCTGCTCTTTTTAGCACCCGCGCACGGATTCGTGCGAAAACGCGTTTGAAGCATGCACATGCATCTTTTGGTAGACGCGGATGAAGTTTTCTGCAAAACCAGAAGATGTGCATGCAAATGGTGCTTTTGGCAGAACGCGCACGTGGATTTCTACCAAACGACGTGCTAAGCATGCCGATGCTGCTCTTTTTAGCACCCGCGCACGGATTTGTGCGAAAACGCGTTTTAAGCATGCACACTTTTGGTAGACGAGATTGAAGTTTTCTGCAAAACCACAAGATGTGCATGCAAATGGTGCTTTTCGCAGAACGCGCACGTGGATTTCTACCAAACAACGTGCTAAGCATGCCGATGCTGCTCTTTATAGCACCCGCGCACGGATTCGTGCGAAAACGCGTTTTAAGCATGCACATGCATCTTTTGGTAGACGAGATTGAAGTTTTCTTCAAAACCACAAGATGTGCATGCAAATGGTGCTTTTCGCAGAACGCGCACGTGGATTTCTACCAAACAACGTGCTAAGCATGCCGATGCTGCTCTTTTTAGCACCCGCGCACGGATTCGTGCGAAAACGCGTTTTAAGCATGCACATGCATCTTTTGGTAGACGAGATTGAAGTTTTCTGCAAAACCACAAGATGTGCATGCAAATGGTGCTTTTCGCAGAACGCGCACGTGGATTTCTACCAAACGACGTGCTAAGCATGCCGATGCTGCTCTTTTTAGCACCCGCGCACGGATTCGTGCGAAAACGCGTTTTAAGCATGCACATGCATCTTTTGGTAGACGAGATTGAAGTTTTCTGCAAAACCACAAGATGTGCATGCAAATGGTGCTTTTGGCAGAACGCGCACGTGGATTTCTACCAAACAACGCGCTAAGCATGCCGATGCTGCTATTTTTAGCACCCGCGCACGGATTCGCGCGAAAACGCGTTTTAAGCATGCACATGCATCTTTTGGTAGACGCGGATGAAGTTTTCTGCAAAACCACAAGATGTGCATGCAAATGGTGCTTTTGGCAGAACGCGCACGTGGATTTCTACCAAACGACGTGCTAAGCATGCCGATGCTGCTCTTTTTAGCACCCGCGCACGGATTTGTGCGAAAACGCGTTTTAAGCATGCACATGCATCTTTTGGTAGACGAGATTGAAGTTTTCTGCAAAAGCACAAGATGTGCATGCAAATGGTGCTTTTCGCAGAACGCGCACGTGGATTTCTACCAAACAACGTGCTAAGCATGCCGATGCTGCTCTTTTTAGCACCCGCGCACGGATTCGTGCGAAAACGCGTTTTAAGCATGCACATGCATCTTTTGGTAGACACGGATGAAGTTTTCTGCAAAACCACAAGATGTGCATGCAAATGGTGCTTTTGGCAGAACGCGCACGTGGATTTCTACCAAACAACGTGCTAAGCATGCCGATGCTGCTCTTTTTAGCACCCGCGCACGGATTCGTGCGAAAACGCGTTTTAAGCATGCACATGCATCTTTTGGTAGACGAGATTGAAGTTTTCTGCAAAACCACAAGATGTGCATGCAAATGGTGCTTTTCGCAGAACGCGCACGTGGATTTCTACCAAACAACGTGCTAAGCATGCCGATGCTGCTCTTTTTAGCACCCGCGCAAGGATTCGTGCGAAAACGCGTTTTAAGCATGCACATGCATCTTTTGGTAGACGCGGATGAAGTTTTCTGCAAAACCACAAGATGTGCATGCAAATGGTGCTTTTGGCAGAACGCGCACGTGGATTTCTACCAAACGACGTGCTAAGCATGCCGATGCTGCTCTTTTTATCACCCGCGCACGGATTCGTGCGAAAACGCGTTTTAAGCATGCACATGCATCTTTTGGTAGACGCGGATGAAGTTTTCTGCAAAACCACAAGATGTGCATGCAAATGGTGCTCTTGGCAGAACGCGCACGTGGATTTCTACCAAACGACGTGCTAAGCATGCCGATGCTGCTCTTTTTAGCACCCGCGCACGGATTTGTGCGAAAACGCGTTTTAAGCATGCACATGCATCTTTTGGTAGACGCGGATGAAGTTTTCTGCAAAACCACAAGATGTGCATGCAAATGGTGCTTTTGGCAGAACGCGCACGTGGATTTCTACCAAACGACGTGCTAAGCATGCCGATGCTGCTCTTTTTAGCACCCGCGCACGGATTCGTGCGAAAACGCGTTTGAAGCATGCACATGCATCTTTTGGTAGACGCGGATGAAGTTTTCTGCAAAACCACAAGATGTGCATGCAAATGGTGCTTTTGGCAGAACGCGCACGTGGATTTCTACCAAACGACGTGCTAAGCATGCCGATGCTGCTCTTTTTAGCACCCGCGCACGGATTCGTGCGAAAACGCGTTTTAAGCATGCACATGCATCTTTTGGTAGACGCGGATGAAGTTTTCTGCAAAACCAGAAGATGTGCATGCAAATGGTGCTCTTGGCAGAACGCGCACGTGGATTTCTACCAAACGACGTGCTAAGCATGCCGATGCTGCTCTTTTTAGCACCCGCGCACGGATTTGTGCGAAAACGCGTTTTAAGCATGCACACTTTTGGTAGACGAGATTGAAGTTTTCTGCAAAACCACAAGATGTGCATGCAAATGGTGCTCTTGGCAGAACGCGCACGTGGATTTCTACCAAACGACGTGCTAAGCATGCCGATGCTGCTCTTTTTAGCACCCGCGCACGGATTTGTGCGAAAACGCGTTTTAAGCATGCACATGCATCTTTTGGTAGACGCGGATGAAGTTTTCTGCAAAACCACAAGATGTGCATGCAAATGGTGCTTTTGGCAGAACGCGCACGTGGATTTCTACCAAACGACGTGCTAAGCATGCCGATGCTGCTCTTTTTAGCACCCGCGCACGGATTCGTGCGAAAACGCGTTTGAAGCATGCACATGCATCTTTTGGTAGACGCGGATGAAGTTTTCTGCAAAACCACAAGATGTGCATGCAAATGGTGCTTTTGGCAGAACGCGCACGTGGATTTCTACCAAACGACGTGCTAAGCATGCCGATGCTGCTCTTTTTAGCACCCGCGCACGGATTCGTGCGAAAACGCGTTTTAAGCATGCACATCCATCTTTTGGTAGACGCGGATGAAGTTTTCTGCAAAACCACAAGATGTGCATGCAAATGGTGCTTTTGGCAGAACGCGCACGTGGATTTCTACCAAACGACGTGCTAAGCATGCCGATGCTGCTCTTTTTAGCACCCGCGCACGGATTTGTGCGAAAACGCGTTTTAAGCATGCACATGCATCTTTTGGTAGACGAGATTGAAGTTTTCTGCAAAAGCACAAGATGTGCATGCAAATGGTGCTTTTCGCAGAACGCGCACGTGGATTTCTACCAAACAACGTGCTAAGCATGCCGATGCTGCTCTTTTTAGCACCCGCGCACGGATTCGTGCGAAAACGCGTTTTAAGCATGCACATGCATCTTTTGGTAGACGAGATTGAAGTTTTCTGCAAAACCACAAGATGTGCATGCAAATGGTGCTTTTGGCAGAACGCGCACGTGGATTTCTACCAAACGACGTGCTAAGCATGCCGATGCTGCTCTTTTTAGCACCCGCGCACGGATTCGTGCGAAAACGCGTTTGAAGCATGCACATGCATCTTTTGGTAGACGCGGATGAAGTTTTCTGGAAAACCACAAGATGTGCATGCAAATGGTGCTCTTGGCAGAACGCGCACGTGGATTTCTACCAAACGACGTGCTAAGCATGCCGATGCTGCTCTTTTTAGCACCCGCGCACGGATTTGTGCGAAAACGCGTTTTAAGCATGCACATGCATCTTTTGGTAGACGAGATTGAAGTTTTCTGCAAAACCACAAGATGTGCATGCAAATGGTGCTTTTCGCAGAACGCGCACGTGGATTTCTACCAAACAACGTGCTAAGCATGCCGATGCTGCTCTTTTTAGCACCCGCGCACGGATTCGTGCGAAAACGCGTTTTAAGCATGCACATGCATCTTTTGGTAGACGAGATTGAAGTTTTCTGCAAAACCACAAGATGTGCATGCAAATGGTGCTTTTCGCAGAACGCGCACGTGGATTTCTACCAAACAACGTGCTAAGCATGCCGATGCTGCTCTTTTTAGCACCCGCGCACGGATTCGTGCGAAAACGCGTTTTAAGCATGCACATGCATCTTTTGGTAGACGAGATTGAAGTTTTCTGCAAAACCACAAGATGTGCATGCAAATGGTGCTTTTGGCAGAACGCGCACGTGGATTTCTACCAAACGACGTGCTAAGCATGCCGATGCTGCTATTTTTAGCACCCGCGCACGGATTCGCGCGAAAACGCGTTTTAAGCATGCACATGCATCTTTTGGTAGACGCGGATGAAGTTTTCTGCAAAACCACAAGATGTGCATGCAAATGGTGCTTTTGGCAGAACGCGCACGTGGATTTCTACCAAACGACGTGCTAAGCATGCCGATGCTGCTCTTTTTAGCACCCGCGCACGGATTTGTGCGAAAACGCGTTTTAAGCATGCACATGCATCTTTTGGTAGACGAGATTGAAGTTTTCTGCAAAAGCACAAGATGTGCATGCAAATGGTGCTTTTCGCAGAACGCGCACGTGGATTTCTACCAAACAACGTGCTAAGCATGCCGATGCTGCTCTTTTTAGCACCCGCGCACGGATTCGTGCGAAAAACGCGTTTTAAGCATGCACGTGCATCTTTTGGTAGACGCGGATGAAGTTTTCTGCAAAACCACAAGATGTGCATGCAAATGGTGCTTTTGGCAGAACGCGCACGTGGATTTCTACCAAACAACGTGCTAAGCATGCCGATGCTGCTCGTTTTAGCACCCGCGCACGGATTCGTGCGAAAACGCGTTTTAAGCATGCACATGCATCTTTTGGTAGACGAGATTGAAGTTTTCTGCAAAACCACAAGATGTGCATGCAAATGGTGCTTTTCGCAGAACGCGCACGTGGATTTCTACCAAACAACGTGCTAAGCATGCCGATGCTGCTCTTTTTAGCACCCGCGCACGGATTCGCGCGAAAACGCGTTTTAAGCATGCACATGCATCTTTTGGTAGATGCGGATGAAGTTTTCTGCAAAACCACAAAATGTGCATGCAAATGGTGCTTTTGGCAGAACGCGCACGTGGATTTCTACCAAACGACGTGCTAAGCATGCCGATGCTGCTCTTTTTAGCACCCGCGCACGGATTCGTGCGAAAACGCGTTTTAAGCATGCACATGCATCTTTTGGTAGACGCGGATGAAGTTTTCTGCAAAACCACAAGATGTGCATGCAAATGGTGCTCTTGGCAGAACGCGCACGTGGATTTCTACCAAACGACGTGCTAAGCATGCCGATGCTGCTCTTTTTAGCACCCGCGCACGGATTTGTGCGAAAACGCGTTTTAAGCATGCACATGCATCTTTTGGTAGACGGGGTTGAAGTTTTCTGCAAAACCACAAGATGTGCATGCAAATGGTGCTTTTGGCAGAACGCGCACGTGGATTTCTACCAAACGACGTGCTAAGCATGCCGATGCTGCTCTTTTTAGCACCCGCGCACGGATTCGTGCGAAAACGCGTTTGAAGCATGCACATGCATCTTTTGGTAGACGCGGATGAAGTTTTCTGCAAAACCACAAGATGTGCATGCAAATGGTGCTTTTGGCAGAACGCGCACGTGGATTTCTACCAAACAACGTGCTAAGCATGCCGATGCTGCTCTTTTTAGCACCCGCGCACGGATTCGTGCGAAAACGCGTTTTAAGCATGCACATGCATCTTTTGGTAGACGAGATTGAAGTTTTCTGCAAAACCACAAGATGTGCATGCAAATGGTGCTTTTCGCAGAACGCGCACGTGGATTTCTACCAAACAACGTGCTAAGCATGCCGATGCTGCTCTTTTTAGCACCCGCGCACGGATTCGCGCGAAAACGCGTTTTAAGCATGCACATGCATCTTTTGGTAGACGAGATTGAAGTTTTCTGCAAAAGCACAAGATGTGCATGCAAATGGTGCTTTTCGCAGAACGCGCACGTGGATTTCTACCAAACAACGTGCTAAGCATGCCGATGCTGCTCTTTTTAGCACCCGCGCACGGATTCGTGCGAAAACGCGTTTTAAGCATGCACATGCATCTTTTGGTAGACGCGGATGAAGTTTTCTGCAAAACCACAAGATGTGCATGCAAATGGTGCTTTTGGCAGAACGCGCACGTGGATTTCTACCAAACAACGTGCTAAGCATGCCGATGCTGCTCTTTTTAGCACCCGCGCACGGATTCGTGCGAAAACGCGTTTTAAGCATGCACATGCATCTTTTGGTAGACGAGATTGAAGTTTTCTGCAAAACCACAAGATGTGCATGCAAATGGTGCTTTTCGCAGAACGCGCACGTGGATTTCTACCAAACAACGTGCTAAGCATGCCGATGCTGCTCTTTTTAGCACCCGCGCACGGATTCGTGCGAAAACGCGTTTTAAGCATGCACATGAATCTTTTGGTAGACGCGGATGAAGTTTTCTGCAAAACCACAAGATGTGCATGCAAATGGTGCTTTTGGCAGAACGCGCACGTGGATTTCTACCAAACGACGTGCTAAGCATGCCGATGCTGCTCTTTTTAGCACCCGCGCACGGATTCGTGCGAAAACGCGTTTTAAGTATGCACATGCATCTTTTGGTAGACGCGGATGAAGTTTTCTGCAAAACCACAAGATGTGCATGCAAATGGTGCTCTTGGCAGAACGCGCACGTGGATTTCTACCAAACAACGTGCTAAGCATGCCGATGCTGCTCTTTTTAGCACCCGCGCACGGATTTGTGCGAAAACGCGTTTTAAGCATGCACATGCATCTTTTGGTAGACGCGGATGAAGTTTTCTGCAAAACCACAAGATGTGCATGCAAATGGTGCTTTTGGCAGAACGCGCACGTGGATTTCTACCAAACGACGTGCTAAGCATGCCGATGCTGCTCTTTTTAGCACCCGCGCACGGATTCGTGCGAAAACGCGTTTTAAGTATGCACATGCATCTTTTGGTAGACGCGGATGAAGTTTTCTGCAAAACCACAAGATGTGCAATGCAAATGGTGCTCTTGGCAGAACGCGCACGTGGATTTCTACCAAACGACGTGCTAAGCATGCCGATGCTGCTCTTTTTAGCACCCGCGCACGGATTCGTGCGAAAACGCGTTTTAAGTATGCACATGCATCTTTTGGTAGACGCGGATGAAGTTTTCTGCAAAACCACAAGATGTGCATGCAAATGGTGCTCTTGGCAGAACGCGCACGTGGATTTCTACCAACGACGTGCTAAGCATGCCGATGCTGCTCTTTTTAGCACCCGCGCACGGATTTGTGCGAAAACGCGTTTTAAGCATGCACATGCATCTTTTGGTAGACGCGGATGAAGTTTTCTGCAAAACCACAAGATGTGCATGCAAATGGTGCTTTTGGCAGAACGCGCAAGTGGATTTCTACCAAACGACGTGCTAAGCATGCCGATGCTGCTCTTTTTAGCACCCGCGCACGGATTCGTGCGAAAACGCGTTTGAAGCATGCACATGCATCTTTTGGTAGACGCGGATGAAGTTTTCTGCAAACCACAAGATGTGCATGCAAATGGTGCTTTTGGCAGAACGCGCACGTGGATTTCTACCAAACGACGTGCTAAGCATGCCGATGCTGCTCTTTTTAGCACCCGCGCACGGATTCGTGCGAAAACGCGTTTTAAGCATGCACATGCATCTTTTGGTAGACGCGGATGAAGTTTTCTGCAAAACCACAAGATGTGCATGCAAATGGTGCTCTTGGCAGAACGCGCACGTGGATTTCTACCAAACGACGTGCTAAGCATGCCGATGCTGCTCTTTTTAGCACCCGCGCACGGATTTGTGCGAAAACGCGTTTTAAGCATGCACATGCATCTTTTGGTAGACGAGATTGAAGTTTTCTGCAAAACCACAAGTTGTGCATGCAAATGGTGCTTTTCGCAGAACGCGCACGTGGATTTCTACCAAACAACGTGCTAAGCATGCCGATGCTGCTCTTTTTACCACCCGCGCACGGATTCGTGCGAAAACGCGTTTTAAGCATGCACATGCATCTTTTGGTAGACGAGATTGAAGTTTTCTGAAAAAGCACAAGATGTGCATGCAAATGGTGCTTTTCGCAGAACGCGCACGTGGATTTCTACCAAACAACGTGCTAAGCATGCCGATGCTGCTCTTTTTAGCACCCGCGCACGGATTCGTGCGAAAACGCGTTTTAAGCATGCACATGCATCTTTTGGTAGACGAGATTGAAGTTTTCTGCAAAACCACAAGATGTGCATGCAAATGGTGCTTTTCGCAGAACGCGCACGTGGATTTCTACCAAACAACGTGCTAAGCATGCCGATGCTGCTCTTTTTAGCACCCGCGCACGGATTCGTGCGAAAACGCGTTTTAAGCATGCACATGCATCTTTTGGTAGACGAGATTGAAGTTTTCTTCAAAACCACAAGATGTGCATGCAAATGGTGCTTTTCGCAGAACGCGCACGTGGATTTCTACCAAACAACGTGCTAAGCATGCCGATGCTGCTCTTTTTAGCACCCGCGCACGGATTCGTGCGAAAACGCGTTTTAAGCATGCACATGCATCTTTTGCTAGACGCGGATGAAGTTTTCTGCAAAACCACAAGATGTGCATGCAAATGCTGCTCTTGGTAGAACGCGCACGTGGATTTCTACCAAACGACGTGCTAAGCATGCCGATGCTGCTCTTTTTAGCACCCGCGCACGGATTTGTGCGAAAACGCGTTTTAAGCATGCACATGCATCTTTTGGTAGACGCGGATGAAGTTTTCTGCAAAACCACAAGATGTGCATGCAAATGGTGCTTTTGGCAGAACGCGCACGTGGATTTCTACCAAACGACGTGCTAAGCATGCCGATGCTGCTCTTTTTAGCACCCGCGCACGGATTCGTGCGAAAACGCGTTTGAAGCATGCACATGCATCTTTTGGTAGACGCGGATGAAGTTTTCTGGAAAACCACAAGATGTGCATGCAAATGGTGCTCTTGGCAGAACGCGCACGTGGATTTCTACCAAACGACGTGCTAAGCATGCCGATGCTGCTCTTTTTAGCACCCGCGCACGGATTTGTGCGAAAACGCGTTTTAAGCATGCACATGCATCTTTTGGTAGACGAGATTGAAGTTTTCTGCAAAACCACAAGATGTGCATGCAAATGGTGCTTTTCGCAGAACGCGCACGTGGATTTCTACCAAACAACGTGCTAAGCATGCCGATGCTGCTCTTTTTAGCACCCGCGCACGGATTCGTGCGAAAACGCGTTTTAAGCGTGCACATGCATCTTTGGTAGACGAGATTGAAGTTTTCTGCAAAACCACAAGATGTGCATGCAAATGGTGCTTTTCGCAGAACGCGCACGTGGATTTCTACCAAACAACGTGCTAAGCATGCCGATGCTGCTCTTTTTAGCACCCGCGCACGGATTCGTGCGAAAACGCGTTTTAAGCATGCACATGCATCTTTTGGTAGACGAGATTGAAGTTTTCTGCAAAACCACAAGATGTGCATGCAAATGGTGCTTTTGGCAGAACGCGCACGTGGATTTTCTACCAAACGACGTGCTAAGCATGCCGATGCTGCTATTTTTAGCACCCGCGCACGGATTCGCGCGAAAACGCGTTTTAAGCATGCACATGCATCTTTTGGGTAGACGCGGATGAAGTTTGTCTGCAAAACCACAAGATGTGCATGCAAATGGTGCTTTTGGCAGAACGCGCACGTGGATTTCTACCAAACGACGTGCTAAGCATGCCGATGCTGCTCTTTTTAGCACCCGCGCACGGATTTGTGCGAAAACGCGTTTTGATAAGCATGCACATGCATCTTTTGGTAGACGAGATTGAAGTTTTCTGCAAAACCACAAGATGTGCATGCAAATGGTGCTTTTCGCAGAACGCGCACGTGGATTTCTACCAAACAACGTGCTAAGCATGCCGATGCTGCTCTTTTTAGCACCCGGCGCACGGATTCGTGCGAAAACGCGTTTTAAGCATGCACATGCATCTTTTGGTAGACGCGGATGAAGTTTTCTGCAAAACCACAAGATGTGCATGCAAATGGTGCTTTTGGCAGAACGCGCACGTGGATTTCTACCAAACAACGTGCTAAGCATGCCGATGCTGCTCTTTTTAGCACCCGCGCACGGATTCGTGCGAAAACGCGTTTTAAGCATGCACATGCATCTTTTGGTAGGCGAGATTGAAGTTTTCTGCAAAACCACAAGATGTGCATGCAAATGGTGCTTTTCGCAGAACGCGCACGTGGATTTCTACCAAACAACGTGCTAAGCATGCCGATGCTGCTCTTTTTAGCACCCGCGCACGTATTCGTGCGAAAACGCGTTTTAAGCATGCACATGCATCTTTTGGTAGACGAGATTGAAGTTTTCTGCAAAACCACAAGATGTGCATGCAAATGGTGCTTTTGGCAGAACGCGCACGTGGATTTCTACCAAACGACGTGCTAAGCATGCCGATGCTGCTCTTTTTAGCACCCGCGCACGGATTCGCGCGAAAACGCGTTTTAAGCATGCACATGCATCTTTTGGTAGACGCGGATGAAGTTTTCTGCAAAACCACAAGATGTGCATGCAAATGGTGCTTTTGGCAGAACGCGCACGTGGATTTCTACCAAACGACGTGCTAAGCATGCCGATGCTGCTCTTTTTAGCACCCGCGCACGGATTTGTGCGAAAACGCGTTTTAAGCATGCACATGCATCTTTTGGTAGACGAGATTGAAGTTTTCTGCAAAACCACAAGATGTGCATGCAAATGGTGCTTTTCGCGGAACGCGCACGTGGATTTCTACCAAACAACGTGCTAAGCATGCCGATGCTGCTCTTTTTAGCACCCGCGCACGGATTCGTGCGAAAACGCGTTTTAAGCATGCACATGCATCTTTTGGTAGACGCGGATGAAGTTTTCTGCAAAACCACAAGATGTGCATGCAAATGGTGCTTTTGGCAGAACGCGCACGTGGATTTCTACCAAACAACGTGCTAAGCATGCCGATGCTGCTCTTTTTAGCACCCGCGCACGGATTCGTGCGAAAACGCGTTTTAAGCATGCACATGCATCTTTTGGTAGGCGAGATTGAAGTTTTCTGCAAAACCACAAGATGTGCATGCAAATGGTGCTTTTCGCAGAACGCGCACGTGGATTTCTACCAAACAACGTGGCTAAGCATGCCGATGCTGCTCTTTTTAGCACCCGCGCACGGATTCGTGCGAAAACGCGTTTTAAGCATGCACATGCATCTTTTGGTAGACGAGATTGAAGTTTTCCTGCAAAACCACAAGATGTGCATGCAAATGGTGCTTTTGGCAGAACGCGCACGTGGATTTCTACCAAACGACGTGTTAAGCATGCCGATGCTGCTCTTTTTAGCACCCGCGCACGGATTCGCGCGAAAACGCGTTTAAGCATGCACATGCATCTTTTGGTAGACGCGGATGAAGTTTTCTGCAAAACCACAAGATGTGCATGCAAATGGTGCTTTTGGCAGAACGCGCACGTGGATTTCTACCAAACGACGTGCTAAGCATGCCGATGCTGCTCTTTTTAGCACCCGCGCACGGATTTGTGCGAAAACGCGTTTTAAGCATGCACATGCATCTTTTGGTAGACGAGATTGAAGTTTTCTGCAAAACCACAAGATGTGCATGCAAATGGTGCTTTTCGCAGAACGCGCACGTGGATTTCTACCAAACAACGTGCTAAGCATGCCGATGCTGCTCTTTTTTAGCACCCGCGCACGGATTCATGCGAAAACGCGTTTTTAAAGCATGCACATGCATCTTTTGGTAGACGCGGATGAAGTTTTCTGCAAAACCACAAGATGTGCATGCAAATGGTGCTTTTGGCAGAACGCGCACGTGGATTTCTACCAAACAACGTGCTAAGCATGCCGATGCTGCTCTTTTTAGCACCCGCGCACGGATTCGTGCGAAAACGCGTTTTAAGCATGCACATGCATCTTTTGGTAGACGAGATTGAAGTTTTCTGCAAAACCACAAGATGTGCATGCAAATGGTGCTTTTCGCAGAACGCGCACGTGGATTTCTACCAAACAACGTGCTAAGCATGCCGATGCTGCTCTTTTTAGCACCCGCGCACGGATTCGTGCGAAAACGCGTTTTAAGCATGCACATGCATCTTTTGGTAGACGCGGATGAAGTTTTCTGCAAAACCACAAGATGTGCATGCAAATGGTGCTTTTGGCAGAACGCGCACGTGGATTTCTACCAAACGACGTGCTAAGCATGCCGATGCTGCTATTTTTAGCACCCCGCGCACGGATTCGTGCGAAAACGCGTTTTAAGCATGCACATGCATCTTTTGGTAGACGCGGATGAAGTTTTCTGCAAAACCACAAGATGTGCATGCAAATGGTGCTCTTGGCAGAACGCGCACGTGGATTTCTACCAAACGACGTGCTAAGCATGCCGATGCTGCTCTTTTTAGCACCCGCGCACGGATTTGTGCGAAAACGCGTTTTAAGCATGCACATGCATCTTTTGGTAGACGAGATTGAAGTTTTCTGCAAAACCACAAGTTGTGCATGCAAATGGTGCTTTTCGCAGAACGCGCACGTGGATTTCTACCAAACAACGTGCTAAGCATGCCGATGCTGCTCTTTTTACCACCCGCGCACGGATTCGTGCGAAAAACGCGTTTTAAGCATGCACATGCATCTTTTGGTAGACGAGATTGAAGTTTTCTGCAAAAGCACAAGATGTGCATGCAAATGGTGCTTTTCGCAGAACGCGCACGTGGATTTCTACCAAACAATGTGCTAAGCATGCCGATGCTGCTCTTTTTAGCACCCGCGCACGGATTCGTGCGAAAACGCGTTTTTAAGCATGCACATGCATCTTTTGGTAGACGAGATTGAAGTTTTCTGCAAGACCACAAGATGTGCATGCAAATGGTGCTTTTCGCAGAACGCGCACGTGGATTTCTACCAAACAACGTGCTAAGCATGCCGATGCTGCTCTTTTAGCACCCCGCGCACGGATTTGTGCGAAAACGCGTTTTAAGCATGCACATGCATCTTTTGGTAGACGAGATTGAAGTTTTCTGCAAAACCACAAGATGTGCATGCAAATGGTGCTTTTCGCAGAACGCGCACGTGGATTTCTACCAAACAACGTGCTAAGCATGCCGATGCTGCTCTTTTTAGCACCCGCGCACGGATTCGTGCGAAAACGCGTTTTAAGCATGCACATGCATCTTTTGGTAGACGCGGATGAAGTTTTCTGCAAAACCACAAGATGTGCATGCAAATGGTGCTTTTTGGCAGAACGCGCACGTGGATTTCTACCAAAACAACGTGCTAAGCATGCCGATGCTGCTCTTTTTAGCACCCGCGCACGGATTCGTGCGAAAACGCGTTTTAAGCATGCACATGCATCTTTTGGTAGACGAGATTGAAGTTTTCTGCAAAACCACAAGATGTGCATGGCAAATGGTGCTTTTCGCAGAACGCGCACGTGGATTTCTACCAAACAACGTGCTAAGCATGCCGATGCTGCTCTTTTTAGCACCCGCGCACGGATTCGTGCGAAAACGCGTTTTAAGCATGCACATGCATCTTTTGGTAGACGCGGATGAAGTTTTCTGGCAAAACCACAAGATGTGCATGCAAATGGTGCTTTTGGCAGAACGCGCACGTGGATTTCTACCAAACGACGTGCTAAGCATGCCGATGCTGCTATTTTTAGCACCCGCGCACGGATTCGTGCGAAAACGCGTTTTAAGCATGCACATGCATCTTTTGGTAGACGCGGATGAAGTTTTCTGCAAAACCACAAGATGTGCATGCAAATGGTGCTCTTGGCAGAACGCGCACGTGGATTTCTACCAAACGACGTGCTAAGCATGCCGATGCTGCTCTTTTTAGCACCCGCGCACGGATTTGTGCGAAAACGCGTTTTAAGCATGCACATGCATCTTTTGGTAGACGAGATTGAAGTTTTCTGCAAAACCACAAGTTGTGCATGCAAATGGTGCTTTTCGCAGAACGCGCACGTGGATTTCTACCAAACAACGTGCTAAGCATGCCGATGCTGCTCTTTTTACCACCCGCGCACGGATTCGTGCGAAAACGCGTTTTAAGCATGCACATGCATCTTTTGGTAGACGAGATTGAAGTTTTCTGCAAAAGCACAAGATGTGCATGCAAATGGTGCTTTTCGCAGAACGCGCACGTGGATTTTCTACCAAACAATGTGCTAAGCATGCCGATGCTGCTCTTTTTAGCACCCGCGCACGGATTCGTGCGAAAACGCGTTTTAAGCATGCACATGCATCTTTTGGTAGACGAGATTGAAGTTTTCTGCAAGACCACAAGATGTGCATGCAAATGGTGCTTTTTGCAGAACGCGCAACTGGATTTCTACCAAACAACGTGCTAAGCATGCCGATGCTGCTCTTTTTAGCACCCGCGCACGGATTCGTGCGAAAACGCGTTTTAAGCATGCACATGCATCTTTTGGTAGACGAGATTGAAGTTTTCTTCAAAACCACAAGATGTGCATGCAAATGGTGCTTTTCGCAGAACGCGCACGTGGATTTCTACCAAACAACGTGCTAAGCATGCCGATGCTGCTCTTTTTAGCACCCGCGCCACGGATTCGTGCGAAAACGCGTTTTAAGCATGCACATGCATCTTTTGGTAGACGAGATTGAAGTTTTCTGCAAAACCACAAGATGTGCATGCAAATGGTGCTTTTCGCAGAACGCGCACGTGGATTTCTACCAAACAACGTGCTAAGCATGCCGATGCTGCTCTTTTTAGCACCCGCGCACGGATTCGTGCGAAAACGCGTTTTAAGCATGCACATGCATCTTTTGGTAGACGAGATTGAAGTTTTCTGCAAAACCACAAGATGTGCATGCAAATGGTGCTTTTGGCAGAACGCGCACGTGGATTTCTACCAAACGACGTGCTAAGCATGCCGATGCTGCTATTTTTAGCACCCGCGCACGGATTCGCGCGAAAACGCGTTTTAAGCATTCACATGCATCTTTTGGTAGACGCGGATGAAGTTTTCTGCAAAACCACAAGATGTGCATGCAAATGGTGCTTTTGGCAGAACGCGCACGTGGATTTCTACCAAACGACGTGCTAAGCATGCCGATGCTGCTCTTTTTAGCACCCGCGCACGGATTTGTGCGAAAACGCGTTTTAAGCATGCACATGCATCTTTTGGTAGACGAGATTGAAGTTTTCTGCAAAACCACAAGATGTGCATGCAAATGGTGCTTTTCGCAGAACGCGCACGTGGATTTCTACCAAACAACGTGCTAAGCATGCCGATGCTGCTCTTTTTAGCACCCGCGCACGGATTCGTGCGAAAACGCGTTTTAAGCATGCACATGCATCTTTTTGGTAGACGCGGATGAAGTTTTCTGCAAAACCACAAGATGTGCATGCAAATGGTGCTTTTGGCAGAACGCGCACGTGGATTTCTACCAAACAACGTGCTAAGCATGCCGATGCTGCTCTTTTTAGCACCCGCGCACGGATTCGTGCGAAAACGCGTTTTAAGCATGCACATGCATCTTTTGGTAGACGAGATTGAAGTTTTCTGCAAAACCAGAAGATGTGCATGCAAATGGTGCTTTTCGCAGAACGCGCACGTGGATTTCTACCAAACAACGTGCTAAGCATGCCGATGCTGCTCTTTTTAGCACCCCGCGCACGGATTCGTGCGAAAACGCGTTTTAAGCATGCACATGCATCTTTTGGTAGACGCGGATGAAGTTTTCTGCAAAACCACAAGATGTGCATGCAAATGGTGCTTTTGGCAGAACGCGCACGTGGATTTCTACCAAACGACGTGCTAAGCATGCCGATGCTGCTCTTTTTAGCACCCGCGCACGGATTCGTGCGAAAACGCGTTTTAAGCATGCACATGCATCTTTTGGTAGACGCGGATGAAGTTTTCTGCAAAACCACAAGATGTGCATGCAAATGGTGCTCTTGGCAGAACGCGCACGTGGATTTCTACCAAACGACGTGCTAAGCATGCCGATGCTGCTCTTTTTAGCACCCGCGCACGGATTTGTGCGAAAACGCGTTTTAAGCATGCACATGCATCTTTTGGTAGACGCGGATGAAGTTTTCTGCAAAACCACAAGATGTGCATGCAAATGGTGCTCTTGGCAGAACGCGCACGTGGATTTCTACCAAACGACGTGCTAAGCATGCCGATGCTGCTCTTTTTAGCACCCGCGCACGGATTTGTGCGAAAACGCGTTTTAAGCATGCACATGCATCTTTTGGTAGACGCGGATGAAGTTTTCTGCAAAACCACAAGATGTGCATGCAAATGGTGCTTTTGGCAGAACGCGCACGTGGATTTCTACCAAACGACGTGCTAAGCATGCCGATGCTGCTCTTTTTAGCACCCGCGCACGGATTCGTGCGAAAACGCGTTTGAAGCATGCACATGCATCTTTTGGTAGACGCGGATGAAGTTTTCTGGGAAAACCACAAGATGTGCATGCAAATGGTGCTCTTGGCAGAACGCGCACGTGGATTTCTACCAAACGACGTGCTAAGCATGCCGATGCTGCTCTTTTTAGCACCCGCGCACGGATTTGTGCGAAAACGCGTTTTAAGCATGCACATGCATCTTTTGGTAGACGAGATTGAAGTTTTTCTGCAAAACCACAAGATGTGCATGCAAATGGTGCTTTTCGCAGAACGCGCACGTGGATTTCTACCAAACAACGTGCTAAGCATGCCGATGCTGCTCTTTTTAGCACCCGCGCACGGATTCGTGCGAAAACGCGTTTTTAAGCATGCACATGCATCTTTTGGTAGACGAGATTGAAGTTTTCTGCAAAACCACAAGATGTGCATACAAATGGTGCTTTTCGCAGAACGCGCACGTGGATTTCCACCAAACAACGTGCTAAGCATGCCGATGCTGCTCTTTTTAGCACCCGCGCCCGGATTCGTGCGAAAACGCGTTTTAAGCATGCAGATGCATCTTTTGGTAGACGAGATTGAAGTTTTCTGCAAAACCGCAAGATGTGCATGCAAATGGTGCTTTTCGCAGAACGCGCACGTGGATTTCTACCAAACAAAGTGCTAAGCATGCCGATGCTGCTCTTTTTAGCAACCCGCGCACGGATTCGTGCGAAAACGCGTTTTAAGCATGCACATGCATCTTTTGGTAGACGAGATTGAAGTTTTCTGCAAAACCACAAGATGTGCATGCAAATGGTGCTTTTCGCAGAACGCGCACGTGGATTTCTACCAAACAACGTGCTAAGCATGCCGATGCTGCTCTTTTTAGCACCCGCGCACGGATTCGTGCGAAAACGCGTTTTAAGCATGCACATGCATCTTTTGGTAGACGAGATTGAAGTTTTCTGCAAAAGCACAAGATGTGCATGCAAATGGTGCTTTTCGCAGAACGCGCACGTGGATTTCTACCAAACAACGTGCTAAGCATGCCGATGCTGCTCTTTTTAGCACCCGCGCACGGATTCGTGCGAAAACGCGTTTTAAGCATGCACATGCATCTTTTGGTAGACGAGATTGAAGTTTTCTGCAAAACCACAAGATGTGCATGCAAATGGTGCTTTTCGCAGAACGCGCACGTGGATTTCTACCAAACAACGTGCTAAGCATGCTGATGCTGCTCTTTTTAGCACCCGCGCACGGATTCGTGCGAAAACGCGTTTTAAGCATGCACATGCATCTTTTGGTAGACGCGGATGAAGTTTTCTGCAAAACCACAAGATGTGCATGCAAATGGTGCTCTTGGCATAACGCGCACGTGGATTTCTACCAAACGACGTGCTAAGCATGCCGATGCTGCTCTTTTTACCACCCGCGCACGGATTCGTGCGAAAACGCGTTTTAAGCATGCACATGCATCTTTTGGTAGACGAGATTGAAGTTTTCTGCAAAAGCACAAGATGTGCATGCAAATGGTGCTTTTCGCAGAACGCGCACGTGGATTTCTACCAAACAAACGTGCTAAGCATGCCGATGCTGCTCTTTTTAGCACCCGCGCACGGATTCGTGCGAAAACGCGTTTTAAGCATGCACATGCATCTTTTGGTAGACGCGGATGAAGTTTCTGGAAAACCACAAGATGTGCATGCAAATGGTGCTCTTGGCAGAACGCGCACGTGGATTTCTACCAAACGACGTGCCTAAGCATGCCGATGCTGCTCTTTTTAGCACCCGCGCACGGATTTGTGCGAAAACGCGTTTTAAGCATGCACATGCATCTTTTGGTAGACGAGATTGAAGTTTTCTGCAAAACCACAAGATGTGCATGCAAATGGTGCTTTTCGCAGAACGCGCACGTGGATTTCTACCAAACAACGTGCTAAGCATGCCGATGCTGCTCTTTTTAGCACCCGCGCACGGATTCGTGCGAAAACGCGTTTTAAGCATGCACATGCATCTTTGGTAGACGAGATTGAAGTTTTCTGCAAAACCACAAGATGTGCATGCAAATGGTGCTTTTCGCAGAACGCGCACGTGGATTTCTACCAAACAACGTGCTAAGCATGCCGATGCTGCTCTTTTTAGCACCCGCGCACGGATTCGTGCGAAAACGCGTTTTAAGCATGCACATGCATCTTTTGGTAGAGGAGATTGAAGTTTTCTGCAAAACCACAAGATGTGCATGCAAATGGTGCTTTTGGCAGAACGCGCACGTGGATTTCTACCAAACGACGTGCTAAGCATGCCGATGCTGCTATTTTTAGCACCCGCGCACGGATTCGCGCGAAAACGCGTTTTAAGCATGCACATGCATCTTTTGGTAGACGCGGATGAAGTTTTCTGCAAAACCACAAGATGTGCATGCAAATGGTGCTTTTGGCAGAACGCGCACGTGGATTTCTACCAAACGACGTGCTAAGCATGCCGATGCTGCTCTTTTTAGCACCCGCGCACGGATTTGTGCGAAAACGCGTTTTAAGCATGCACATGCATCTTTTGGTAGACGCGGATGAAGTTTTCTGCAAAACCACAAGATGTGCATGCAAATGGTGCTTTTGGCAGAACGCGCACGTGGATTTCTACCAAACAACGTGCCTAAGCATGCGGATGCTGCTCTTTTTAGCACCCGCGCACGGATTCGTGCGAAAACGCGTTTTAAGCATGCATATGCATCTTTTGGTAGACGAGATTGAAGTTTTCTGCAAAACCACAAGATGTGCATGCAAAATGGTGCTTTTCGCAGAACGCGCACGTGGATTTCTACCAAACGACGTGCTAAGCATGCCGATGCTGCTCTTTTTAGCACCCCGCGCACGGATTCGTGCGAAAACGCGTTTTAAGCATGCACATGCATCTTTTGGTAGACGCGGATGAAGTTTTCTGCAAAACCACAACATGTGCATGCAAATGGTGCTCTTGGCAGAACGCGCACGTGGATTTCTACCAAACGACGTGCTAAGCATGCCGATGCTGCTCTTTTTTAGCACCCGCGCACGGATTTGTGCGAAAACGCGTTTTAAGCATGCACATGCATCTTTTGATAGACGCGGATGAAGTTTTCTGCAAAACCACAAGATGTGCATGCAAATGGTGCTTTTGTGCAGAACGCGCACGTGGATTTCTACCAAACGACGTGCTAAGCATGCCGATGCTGCTCTTTTTAGCACCCGCGCACGGATTCGTGCGAAAACGCGTTTGAAGCATGCACATGCATCTTTTGGTAGACGCGGATGAAGTTTTCTGCAAAACCACAAGATGTGCATGCAAATGGTGCTTTTGGCAGAACGCGCACGTGGATTTCTACCAAACGACGTGCTAAGCATGCCGATGCTGCTCTTTTTAGCACCCGCGCACGGATTCGTGCGAAAACGCGTTTTAAGCATGCACATGCATCTTTTGGTAGACGCGGATGAAGTTTTCTGCAAAACCACAAGATGTGCATGCAAATGGTGCTCTTGGCAGAACGCGCACGTGGATTTCTACCAAACGACGTGCTAAGCATGCCGATGCTGCTCTTTTTAGCACCCGCGCACGGATTTGTGCGAAAACGCGTTTTAAGCATGCACATGCATCTTTTGGTAGACGAGATTGAAGTTTTCTGCAAAACCACAAGTTGTGCATGCCAAATGGTGCTTTTCGCAGAACGCGCACGTGGATTTCTACCAAACAACGTGCTAAGCATGCCGATGCTGCTCTTTTTACCACCCGCGCACGGATTCGTGCGAAAACGCGTTTTAAGCATGCACATGCATCTTTTGGTAGACGAGATTGAAGTTTTCTGCAAAAAGCACAAGATGTGCATGCAAATGGTGCTTTTCGCAGAACGCGCACGTGGATTTCTACCAAACAACGTGCTAAGCATGCCGATGCTGCTCTTTTTAGCACCCGCGCACGGATTCGTGCGAAAACGCGTTTTAAGCATGCACATGCATCTTTTTGTAGACGAGATTGAAGTTTTCTGCAAAACCACAAGATGTGCATGCAAATGGTGCTTTTCGCAGAACGCGCACGTGGATTTCTACCAAACAACGTGCTAAGCATGCCGATGCTGCTCTTTTTAGCACCCGCGCACGGATTCGTGCGAAAAACGCGTTTTAAGCATGCACATGCATCTTTTGGTAGACGAGATTGAAGTTTTCTTCAAAACCACAAGATGTGCATGCAAATGGTGCTTTTCGCAGAACGCGCACGTGGATTTCTACCATAACAACGTGCTAAGCATGCCGATGCTGCTCTTTTTAGCACCCGCGCACGGATTCGTGCGAAAAAACGCGTTTTAAGCATGCACATGCATCTTTTGGTAGACGAGATTGAAGTTTTCTGCAAAACCACAAGATGTGCATGCAAATGGTGCTTTTGGCAGAACGCGCACGTGGATTTCTACCAAACGACGTGCTAAGCATGCCGATGCTGCTATTTTTAGCACCCGCGCACGGATTCGCGCGAAAACGCGTTTTAAGCATGCACATGCATCTTTTGGTAGACGCGGATGAAGTTTTCTGCAAAACCACAAGATGTGCATGCAAATGGTGCTTTTGGCAGAACGCGCACGTGGATTTCTACCAAACGACGTGCTAAGCATGCCGATGCTGCTCTTTTTAGCACCCGCGCACGGATTTGTGCGAAAACGCGTTTTAAGCATGCACATGCATCTTTTGGTAGACGAGATTGAAGTTTTCTGCAAAACCACAAGATGTGCATGCAAATGGTGCTTTTCGCAGAACGCGCACGTAGATTTCTACCAAACAACGTGCTAAGCATGCCGATGCTGCTCTTTTTAGCACCCGCGCACGGATTCGTGCGAAAACGCGTTTTAAGCATGCACATGCATCTTTTGGTAGACGCGGATGAAGTTTTCTGCAAAACCACAAGATGTGCATGCAAATGGTGCTTTTGGCAGAACGTCGCACGTGGATTTCTACCAAACAACGTGCTAAGCATGCCGATGCTGCTCTTTTTAGCACCCCGCGCACGGATTCGTGCGAAAACGCGTTTTAAGCATGCACATGCATCTTTTGGTAGACGAGATTGAAGTTTTCTGCAAAACCACAAGATGTGCATGCAAAATGGTGCTTTTCGCAGAACGCGCACGTGGATTTCTACCAAACAACGTGCTAAGCATGCCGATGCTGCTCTTTTTAGCACCCGCGCACGGATTCGTGCGAAACGCGTTTTAAGCATGCACATGCATCTTTTGGTAGACGAGATTGAAGTTTTCTGCAAAACCACAAGATGTGCATGCAAATGGTGCTTTTCGCAGAACGCGCACGTGGATTTCTACCAAACAAACGTGCTAAGCATGCCGATGCTGCTCTTTTTAGCACCCGCGCACGGATTCGTGCGAAAACGCGTTTTAAGCATGCACATGCATCTTTTGGTAGACGAGATTGAAGTTTTCTGCAAAACCACAAGATGTGCATGCAAATGGTGCTTTTGGCAGAACGCGCACTGTGGATTTCTACCAAAACGACGTGCTAAAGCATGCCGATGCTGCTATTTTTAGCACCCGCGCACGGATTCGCGCGAAAACGCGTTTTAAGCATGCACATGCATCTTTTGGTAGACGCGGATGAAGTTTTCTGCAAAACCACAAGATGTGCATGCAAATGGTGCTTTTGGCAGAACGCGCACGTGGATTTCTACCAAACGACGTGCTAAGCATGCCGATGCTGCTCTTTTTAGCACCCGCGCACGGATTTGTGCGAAAACGCGTTTTAAGCATGCACATGCATCTTTTGGTAGACGAGATTGAAGTTTTCTGCAAAACCACAAGATGTGCATGCAAAATGGTGCTTTTCGCAGAACGCGCACGTAGATTTCTACCAAACAACGTGCTAAGCATGCCGATGCTGCTCTTTTTAGCACCCGCGCACGGATTCGTGCGAAAACGTGTTTTAAGCATGCACATGCATCTTTTGGTAGACCGCGGATGAAGTTTTCTGCAAAACCACAAGATGTGCATGCAAATGGTGCTTTTGGCAGAACGCGCACGTGGATTTCTACCCAAACCAACGTGCTAAGCATGCCGATGCTGCTCTTTTTAGCACCCGCGCCACGGATTCGTGCGAAAACGCGTTTTAAGCATGCACATGCATCTTTTGGTAGACGAGATTGAAGTTTTCTGCAAAACCACAAGATGTGCATGCAAATGGTGCTTTTCGCAGAACGCGCACGTGGATTTCTACCAAACAACGTGCTAAGCATGCCGATGCTGCTCTTTTTAGCACCCGCGCACGGATTCGTGCGAAAACGCGTTTTAAGCATGCCACATGCATCTTTTGGTAGACGAGATTGAAGTTTTCTGCAAAACCACAAGATGTGCATGCAAATGGTGCTTTTCGCAGAACGCGCACGTGGATTTCTACCAAACAACGTGCTAAGCATGCCGATGCTGCTCTTTTTAGCACCCGCGCACGGATTCGTGCGAAAACGCGTTTTAAGCATGCACATGCATCTTTTGGTAGACGAGATTGAAGTTTTCTGCCAAAACCACAAGATGTGCATGCAAATGGTGCTTTTGGCAGAACGCGCACGTGGATTTCTACCAAACGACGTGCTAAGCATGCCGATGCTGCTCTTTTTAGCACCCGCGCACGGATTCGCGCGAAAACGCGTTTTAAGCATGCACATGCATCTTTTGGTAGACGCGGATGAAGTTTTCTGCAAAACCACAAGATGTGCATGCAAATGGTGCTTTTGGCAGAACGCGCACGTGGATTTCTACCAAACGACGTGCTAAGCATGCCGATGCTGCTCTTTTTAGCACCCGCGCACGGACTTGTGCGAAAACGCGTTTTTAAGCATGCACATGCATCTTTTGGTAGACGAGATTGAAGTTTTCTGCAAAACCACAAGATGTGCATGCAAATGGTGCTTTTCGCAGAACGCGCACGTGGATTTCTACCAAACAACGTGCTAAGCATGCCGATGCTGCTCTTTTTAACACCCGCGCACGGATTCGTGCGAAAACGCGTTTTAAGCATGCACATGCATCTTTTGGTAGACGCGGATGAAGTTTTCTGCAAAACCACAAGATGTGCATGCAAATGGTGCTCTTTGGCAGAACGCGCACGTGGATTTCTACCAAACAACGTGCTAAGCATGCCGATGCTGCTCTTTTTAGCACCCGCGCACGGATTCGTGCGAAAACGCGTTTTTAAAGCATGCACATGCATCTTTTGGTAGACGAGATTGAAGTTTTCTGCAAAACCACAAGATGTGCATGCAAATGGTGCTTTTCGCAGAACGCGCACGTGGATTTCTACCAAACAACGTGCTAAGCATGCCGATGCTGCTCTTTTTAGCACCCGCGCACGGATTCGTGCGAAAACGCGTTTTAAGCATGCACATGCATCTTTTGGTAGACGCGGATGAAGTTTTCTGCAAAACCACAAGATGTGCATGCAAATGGTGCTTTTGGCAGAACGCGCACGTGGATTTCTACCAAACGACGTGCTAAGCATGCCGATGCTGCTCTTTTTAGCACCCGCGCACGGATTCGTGCGAAAACGCGTTTTAAGCATGCACATGCATCTTTTGGTAGACGCGGATGAAGTTTTCTGCAAAACCACAAGATGTGCATGCAAATGGTGCTCTTGGCAGAAACGCGCACGTGGATTTCTACCAAACGACGTGCTAAGCATGCCGATGCTGCTCTTTTTAGCACCCGCGCACGGATTTGTGCGAAAACGCGTTTTAAGCATGCACATGCATCTTTTGGTAGACGAGATTGAAGTTTTCTGCAAAACCACAAGTTGTGCATGCAAATGGTGCTTTTCGCAGAACGCGCACGTGGATTTCTACCAAACAACGTGCTAAGCATGCCGATGCTGCTCTTTTTACCACCCGCACACACGCGAGAACAGATGCGAAAACGCGTTTTAAGCATGCACATGCATCTTTGGTAGACGAGATTGAAGTTTTCTGCAAAAGCACAAGATGTGCATGCAAAATGGTTGCTTTTCGCAGAACGCGCACGTGGATTTCTACCAAACAATGTGCTAAGCATGCCGATGCTGCTCTTTTTAGCACCCGCGCACGGATTCGTGCGAAAACGCGTTTTTAAGCATGCACATGCATCTTTTGGTAGACGAGATTGAAGTTTTCTGCAAAACCACAAGATGTGCATGCAAATGGTGCTTTTCGCAGAACGCGCACGTGGATTTCTACCAAACAAACGTGCTTAGCATGCCGATGCTGCTCTTTTTAGCACCCGCGCCACGGATTCGTGCGAAAACGCGTTTTAAGCATGCACATGCATCTTTTGGTAGACGAGATTGAAGTTTTCTTCAAAACCCACAAGATGTGCATGCAAATGGTGCTTTTCGCAGAACGCGCACGTGGATTTCTACCAAACAACGTGCTAAGCATGCCGATGCTGCTCTTTTTAGCACCCGCGCACGGATTCGTGCGAAAACGCGTTTAAGCATGCACATGCATCTTTGGTAGACGAGATTGAAGTTTTCTGCAAAACCACAAGATGTGCATGCAAATGGTGCTTTTCGCAGAACGCGCACGTGGATTTCTACCAAACAACGTGCTAAGCATGCGATGCTGCTCTTTTTAGCACCCGCGCACGGATTCGTGCGAAAACGCGTTTTAAGCATGCACATGCATCTTTTGGTAGACGAGATTGAAGTTTTCTGCAAAACCACAAGATGTGCATGCAAATGGTGCTTTTGGCAGAACGCGCACGTGGATTTCTACCAAACGACGTGCTAAGCATGCCGATGCTGCTATTTTTAGCACCCGCGCACGGATTCGCGCGAAAACGCGTTTTAAGCATGCACATGCATCTTTTGGTAGACGCGGATGAAGTTTTCTGCAAAACCACAAGATGTGCATGCAAATGGTGCTTTTGGCAGAACGCGCACGTGGATTTCTACCAAACGACGTGCTAAGCATGCCGATGCTGCTCTTTTTAGCACCCGCGCACGGATTTTGTGCGAAAACGCGTTTTAAGCATGCACATGCATCTTTTGGTAGACGAGATTGAAGTTTTCTGCAAAACCACAAGATGTGCATGCAAATGGTGCTTTTCGCAGACGCGCACGTGGATTTCTACCAAACAACGTGCTAAGGCATGCCGATGCTGCTCTTTTAGCACCCGCGCACGGATTCGTGCGAAAACGCGTTTTAAGCATGCACATGCATCTTTTGGTAGACGCGGATGAAGTTTTCTGCAAAACCACAGATGTGCATGCAAATGGTGCTTTTGGCAGAACGCGCACGTGGATTTCTACCAAACAACATGCTATGCATGCCGATGCTGCTCTTTTTTAGCACCCGCGCACGGATTCGTGCGAAAACGCGTTTTAAGCATGCACATGCATCTTTTGGTAGACGAGATTGAAGTTTTCTGCAAAACCACAAGATGTGCATGCAAATGGTGCTTTTGGCAGAACGCGGACGTGGATTTCTACCAAACAACGTGCTAAGCATGCCGATGCTGCTCTTTTTAGCACCCGCGCACGGATTCGTGCGAAAACGCGTTTTAAGCATGCACATGCATCTTTTGGTAGACGCGGCTGAAGTTTTCTGCAAAACCACAAGATGTGCATGCAAATGGTGCTTTTGGCAGAACGCGCACGTGGATTTCTACCAAACGACGTGCTAAGCATGCCGATGCTGCTCTTTTTAGCACCCGCGCACGGATTCGTGCGAAAACGCGTTTTAAGCATGCATGCATCTTTTGGTAGACGCGGATGAAGTTTTCTGCAAAACCACAAGATGTGCATGCAAATGGGTGCTCTTGGCAGAACGCGCACGTGGGATTTCCTACCAAACGACGTGCTAAGCATGCCGATGCTGCTCTTTTTAGCACCCGCGCACGGATTTGTGCGAAAACGCGTTTTAAGCATGCACATGCATCTTTTGGTAGACGCGGATGAAGTTTTTCTGCAAAACCACAAGATGTGCATGCAAATGGTGCTCTTGGCAGAACGCGCACGTGGATTTCTACCAAACAACGTGCTAAGCATGCCGATGCTGCTCTTTTAGCACCCGCGCACGGATTCGTGCGAAAAACGCGTTTTAAGCATGCACATGCATCTTTTGGTAGACGAGATTGAAGTTTTCTGCAAAACCACAAGATGTGCATGCACATGGTGCTTTTCGCAGAACGCGCACGTGGATTTCTACCAAACAACGTGCTAAGCATGCCGATGCTGCTCTTTTTAGCACCCGCGCACGGATTCGTGCGAAAACGCGTTTTAAGCATGCACATGCATCTTTTGGTAGACGGCGGATGAAGTTTTCTGCAAAACCACAAGATGTGCATGCAAATGGTGCTTTTGGCAGAACGCGCACGTGGATTTCTACCAAACGACGTGCTAAGCATGCCGATGCTGCTCTTTTTAGCACCCGCGCACGGATTCGTGCGAAAACGCGTTTTAAGCATGCACATGCATCTTTTGGTAGACGCGGATGAAGTTTTCTGCAAAACCACAAGATGTGCATGCAAATGGTGCTCTTGGCAGAACGCGCACGTGGATTCTACCAAACGACGTGCTAAGCATGCCGATGCTGCTCTTTTAGCACCCGCGCACGGATTTGTGCGAAAACGCGTTTTAAGCATGCACATGCATCTTTTGGTAGACGCGGATGAAGTTTTCTGCAAAACCACAAGATGTGCATGCAAATGGTGCTTTTGGCAGAACGCGCACGTGGATTTCTACCAAACGACGTGCTAAGCATGCCGATGCTGCTCTTTTTAGCACCCGCGCACGGATTCGTGCGAAACGCGTTTGAAGCATGCACATGCATCTTTGGTAGACGCGGATGAAGTTTTCTGGAAAACCACAAGATGTGCATGCAAATGGTGCTCTTGGCAGAACGCGCACGTGGATTTCTACCAAACGACGTGCTAAGCATGCCGATGCTGCTCTTTTTAGCACCCGCGCACGGATTTGTGCGAAAACGCGTTTTAAGCATGCACATGCATCTTTTGGTAGACGAGATTGAAGTTTTCTGCAAAACCACAAGATGTGCATGCAAATGGTGCTTTTCGCAGAACGCGCACGTGGATTTCTACCAAACAACGTGCTAAGCATGCCGATGCTGCTCTTTTAGCACCCGCGCACGGATTCGTGCGAAAACGCGTTTTAAGCATGCACATGCATCTTTTGGTAGCCCGAGATTGAAGTTTTCTGCAAAACCACAAGATGTGCATGCAAATGGTGCTTTTCGCAGAACGCGCACGTGGATTTCTACCGAACGACGTGCTAAGCATGCGCGATTGCTGCTCTTTTTAGCACCCGCGCACGGATTCGTGCGAAAACGCGTTTTAAGCATGCAGCATGCATCTTTTGGTAGAACGAGATTGAAGTTTTCTGCAAAACCAGCAAGATGTGCATGCAAATGGTGCTCTTTCGCAGAACGCGCACGTGGATTTCTACCAAACAACGTGCTAAGCATGCCGATGCTGCTCTTTTTTAGCACCCCGCGCACGGATTTGTGCGAAAACGCGTTTTTAAAGCATGCACATGCATCTTTTGGTAGACGAGATTGAAGTTTTCTGCAAAACCACAAGATGTGCATGCAAATGGTGCTTTTCGAGAACGCGCACGTGGATTTCTACCAAACAACGTGCTAAGCATGCCCGATGCTGCTCTTTTTAGCACCCGCGCACGGATTCGTGCGAAAACGCGTTTTAAGCATGCACATGCATCTTTTGGTAGACGAGATTGAAGTTTTCTGCAAAACCACAAGATGTGCATGCAAATGGTGCTTTTCGCAGAACGCGCACGTGGATTTCTACCAAAGAACGTGCTAAGCATGCCGATGCTGCTCTTTTTAGCACCCGCGCACGGATTCGTGCGAAAACGCGTTTTAAGCATGCACATGCATCTTTTGGTACACGCGGATGAAGTTTTCTGCAAAACCACAAGATGTGCATGCAAATGGTGCTTTTTCGGCAGAACGCGCACGTGGATTTCTACCAAACAACGTGCTAAGCATGCCGATGTTGCTCTTTTTAGGCACCCGCGCACGGATTCGTGCGAAAACGCGTTGTTAAGCATGCACATGCATCTTTTGGTAGACGAGATTGAAGTTTTCTGCAAAAACCACAAGATGTGCATGCAAATGGTGCTTTTCGCAGAACGCCCACGTGGATTTCTACCAAACAACGTGCTAAGCATGCCGATGCTGCTCTTTTTAGCACGCCGCGCACGGATTCGTGCGAAAACGCGTTTTTAAGCGATGCACATGGCATCTTTTGGTAGACGAGATTGAAGTTTTCTGCAAAACCACAAGATGTGCCATGCAAATGGTGCTTTTCGCAGAACGCGCACGTGGATTTCTACCAAACAACGTGCTAAGCATGCCGATGCTGCTCTTTTTAGCACCCGCGCACGGATTCGTGCGAAAACGCGTTTTAAGCATGCACATGCATCTTTTGGTACACGCGGATGAAGTTTTCTGCAAAAACCACAAGATGTGCATGCAAATGGTGCTTTTTGCAGAACGCGCACGTGGATTTCTACCAAACGACGTGCTAAGCACGCCGATGCTGCTCTTTTTAGCACCCGCGCACGGACTTCGTGCGAAAAACGCGTTTTAAGCATGCACATGCATCTTTGGTAGACGCGGATGAAGTTTTCTGCAAAAACCACAAGATGTGCATGCAAAATGGTGCTTTTCGCAGAACGCGCACGTGGATTTCTACCAAACAACGTGCCTAAGCATGCCGATGCTGCTCTTTTTAGCACCCGCGCACGGATTCGTGCGAAAACGCGTTTTAAGCATGCACATGCATCTTTTGGTAGACGAGATTGAAGTTTTCTGCAAAACCACAAGATGTGCATGCAAATGGTGCTTTTCGCAGAGCGCGCACGTGGATTTCTACCAAACAACGTGCTCAGCATGCCGATGCTGCTCTTTTTAGCACCCGCGCACGGATTCGTGCGAAAACGCGTTTTAAGCATGCACATGCATCTTTTGGTAGGACCGAGATTGAAATTTTCTGCAAAACCACAAGATGTGCATGCAAATGGTGCTTTTGGCAAAACGCGCACGTGGCTTTCTACCAAACGACGTGCTAAGCATGCCGATGCTGCTCTTTTTAGCACCCGCGCACGGATTCGCGCGAAAACGCGTTTTAAGCATGCACATGCATCTTTTTGTAGACGCGGATGAAGTTTTCTGCAAAACCACAAGATGTGCATGCAAATGGTGCTTTTGGCAGAACGCGCACGTGGATTTCTACCAAACGACGTGGCTAAGCATGCCGATGCTGCTCTTTTTAGCACCCGCGCACGGATTTGTGCGAAAACGCGTTTAAGCATGCACATGCATCTTTTGGTAGACGAGATTGAAGTTTTCTGCGAAACCACAAGATGTGCATGCAAATGGTGCTTTTCCGCAGAACGCGCACGTGGATTTCTACCAAACAACGTGCTAAGCATGCCGATGCTGCTCTTTTTAGCACCCGCGCGCGATTTGTGCGAAAACGCGTTTTAAGCATGCACATGCATCTTTTGGTAGACGAGATTGAAGTTTTCTGCAAAACCACAAGATGTGCATGCAAATGGTGCTTTTCGAAGAACGCGCACGTGGATTTCTACCCAAAGAACGTGCTAAGCATGCCGATGCTGCTCTTTTTAGCACCCGCGCACGGATTCGTGCGAAAACGCGTTTTAAGCATGCACATGCATCTTTTGGTAGACGAGATTGAAGTTTTCTGCAAAACCACAAAATGTGCATGCAAATGGTGCTTTTCGCAGAACGCGCACGTGGATTTCTACCAAACAACGTGCCAAGCATGCCGATGCTGCTCTTTTTAGCACCCGCGCACGGATTCGTGCGAAAACGCGTTTAAGCATGCACATGCATCTTTTGGTAGACGAGATTGAAGTTTTCTGCAAACCACAAGATGTGCATGCAAATGGTGCTTTTCGCAGAACGCGCACGTGGATTTCTACCAACAACGTGCTAAGCATGCCGATGCTGCTCTTTTTAGCACCCGCGCACGGATTCGTGCGAAAAACGCGTTTTTAAGCATGCACATGCATCTTTTGGTAGACGAGATTGAAGTTTTCTGCAAAACCACAAGATGTGCATGCAAATGGTGCTTTTCGCGAACGCCCCACGTGGATTTCTACCAAACGACGTGCTAAGCATGCCGATGCTGCTCTTTTTAGCACCCGCGCGCGGATTTGTGCGGAAAACGCGTTTTAAGCATGCACATGCATCTTTTGGTAGACGAGATTGAAGTTTTCTGCAAAACCCACAAGATGTGCATGCAAATGGTGCTTTTCGAAGAACGCGCACGTGGATTTCTACCAAAGACGTGCTAAGCATGCCGATGCTGCTCTTTTTAGCACCCGCGCACGGATTCGTGCGAAAACGCGTTTTAAGCATGCACATGCATCTTTTGGTAGACGAGATTGAAGTTTTCTGCAAAACCACAAAATGTGCATGCAAATGGCGCTTTTCGCAGAACGCGCACGTGGATTTCTACCAAACAACGTGCCAAGCATGCCGATGCTGCTCTTTTTAGCATCCCGCGCACGGATTCGTGCGAAAACGCGTTTTAAGCATGCACATGCATCTTTTGGTAGACGAGATTGAAGTTTTCTGCAAAACCACAAGATGTGCATGCAAATGGTGCTTTTGGCAAAACGCGCACGTGGATTTCTACCAAACGACGTGCTAAGCATGCCGATGCTGCTCTTTTTAGCACCCGCGCACTGGATTCGCCCGAAAACGCGTTTTAAGCATGCACATGCATCTTTGGTAGACGCGGATGAAGTTTTCTGCAAAACCACAAGATGTGCATGCAAATGGTGCTTTTGGCAGAACGCGCACGTGGATTTCTACCAAACGACGTGCTAAGCATGCCGATGCTGCTCTTTTTAGCACCCGCGCACGGATTTGTGCGAAAACGCGTTTTAAGCATGCACATGCATCTTTTGGTAGACGAGATTGAAGTTTTCTGCGAAACCACAAGATGTGCATGCAAATGGTGCTTTTCGCAGAACGCGCACGTGGATTTCTACCAAACAACGTGCTAAGCATGCCGATGCTGCTCTTTTTAGCACCCCGCGCGCGGATTTGTGCGAAAACGCGTTTTAAGCATGCACATGCATCTTTTGGTAGACGAGATTGAAGTTTTCTGCAAAACCACAAGATGTGCATGCAATGGTGCTTTTCGAAGAACGCGCACGTGGATTTCTACCAAAGAACGTGCTAAGCATGCCGATGCTGCTCTTTTTAGCACCCGCGCACGGATTCGTGCGAAAACGCGTTTTAAGCATGCACATGCATCTTTTGGTAGACGAGATTGAAGTTTTCTGCAAAACCACAAAATGTGCATGCAAATGGTGCTTTTCGCAGAACGCGCACGTGGATTTCTACCAAACAACGTGCCAAGCATGCCGATGCTGCTCTTTTTAGCACCCGCGCACGGATTCGTGCGAAAACGCGTTTTAAGCATGCACATGCATCTGTTGGTAGACGAGATTGAAGTTTTCTGCAAAACCACAAGATGTGCATGCAAATGGTGCTTTTCGCAGAACGCGCACGTGGATTTCTACCAAACAACGTGCTAAGCATGCCGATGCTGCTCTTTTTAGCACCCGCGCACGGATTCGTGCGAAAACGCGTTTTAAGCATGCACATGCATCTTTTGGTAGACGAGATTGAAGTTTTCTGCAAAACCACAAGATGTGCATGCAAATGGTGCTTTTCGCAGAACGCCCACGTGGATTTCTACCAAACGACGTGCTAAGCATGCCGATGCTGCTCTTTTTAGCACCCGCGCGCGGATTTGTGCGAAAACGCGTTTTAAGCATGCACATGCATCTTTTGGTAGACGAGATTGAAGTTTTCTGCAAAACCACAAGATGTGCATGCAAATGGTGCTTTTCGAAGAACGCGCACGTGGATTTCTACCAAAGAACGTGCTAAGCATGCCGATGCTGCTCTTTTTAGCACCCGCGCACGGATTCGTGCGAAAACGCGTTTTAAGCATGCACATGCATCTTTTGGTAGACGAGATTGAAGTTTTCTGCAAAACCACAAAATATGCATGCAAATGGCGCTTTTCGCAGAACGCGCACGTGGATTTCTACCAAATAACGTGCCAAGCATGCCGATGCTGCTCTTTTTAGCACCCGCGCACGGATTCGTTCGAAAACGCGTTTTAAGCATGCACATGCATCTTTTGGTAGACGAGATTGAAGTTTTCTGCAAAACCACAAGATGTGCATGCATATGGTGCTTTTGGCAAAACGCGCACGTGGATTTCTACCAAACGACGTGCTAAGCATGCCGATGCTGCTCTTTTTAGCACCCGCGCACGGATTCGCGCGAAAACGCGTTTTAAGCATGCACATGCATCTTTTGGTAGACGCGGATGAAGTTTTCTGCAAAACCACAAGATGTGCATGCAAATGGTGCTTTTGGCAGAACGCGCACGTGGATTTCTACCAAACGACGTGCTAAGCATGCCGATGCTGCTCTTTTTAGCACCCGCGCACGGATTTGTGCGAAAACGCGTTTTAAGCATGCACATGCATCTTTTGGTAGACGAGATTGAAGTTTTCTGCGAAACCACAAGATGTGCATGCAAATGGTGCTTTTCGCAGAACGCGCACGTGGATTTCTACCAAACAACGTGCTAAGCATGCCGATGCTGCTCTTTTTAGCACCCGCGCACGGATTCGTGCGAAAACGCGTTTTAAGCATGCACATGCATCTTTTGGTAGCCGCGGATGAAGTTTTCTGCAAAACCACAAGATGTGCATGCAAATGGTGCTTTTGGCAGAACGCGCACTTGGATTTCTACCAAACGACGTGCTAAGCATGCCGATGCTGCTCTTTTTAGCACCCGCGCACGGATTCGTGCGAAAACGCGTTTTAAGCATGCACATGCATCTTTTGGCAGACGAGATTGAAGTTTTCTGCAAAACCACAAGATGTGCATGCAAATGGTGCTTTTCGCAGAACGCGCACGTGGATTTCTACCAAACAACGTGCTAAGCATGCCGATGCTGCTCTTTTTAGCACCCGCGCACGGATTCGTGCGAAAACGCGTTTTAAGCATGCACATGCATCTTTTGGTAGACGAGATTGAAGTTTTCTGCAAAACCACAAGATGTGCATGCAAATGGTGCTTTTCGCAGAGCGCGCACGTGGATTTCTACCAAACAACGTGCTCAGCATGCCGATGCTGCTCTTTTTAGCACCCGCGCACGGATTCGTGCGAAAACGCGTTTTAAGCATGCACATGCATCTTTTGGTAGACGAGATTGAAGTTTTCTGCAAAACCACAAGATGTGCATGCAAATGGTGCTTTTGGCAAAACGCGCACGTGGATTTCTACCAAACGACGTGCTAAGCATGCCGATGCTGCTATTTTTAGCACCCGCGCACGGATTCGCGCGAAAACGCGTTTTAAGCATGCACATGCATCTTTTGGTAGACGCGGATGAAGTTTTCTGCAAAACCACAAGATGTGCATGCAAATGGTGCTTTTCGCAGAACGCCCACGTGGATTTCTACCAAACGACGTGCTAAGCATGCCGATGCTGCTCTTTTTAGCACCCGCGCACGGATTTGTGCGAAAACGCGTTTTAAGCATGCACATGCATCTTTTGGTAGACGAGATTGAAGTTTTCTGCGAAACCACAAGATGTGCATGCAAATGGTGCTTTTCGCAGAACGCGCACGTGGATTTCTACCAAACAACGTGCTAAGCATGCCGATGCTGCTCTTTTTAGCACCCGCGCGCGGATTTGTGCGAAAACGCGTTTTAAGCATGCACATGCATCTTTTGGTAGACGAGATTGAAGTTTTCTGCAAAACCACAAGATGTGCATGCAAATGGTGCTTTTCGAAGAACGCGCACGTGGATTTCTACCAAAGAACGTGCTAAGCATGCCGATGCTGCTCTTTTTAGCACCCGCGCACGGATTCGTGCGAAAACGCGTTTTAAGCATGCACATGCATCTTTTGGTAGACGAGATTGAAGTTTTCTGCAAAACCACAAAATGTGCATGGAAATGGTGCTTTTCGCAGAACGCGCACGTGGATTTCTACCAAACAACGTGCCAAGCATGCCGATGCTGCTCTTTTTAGCACCCGCGCACGGATTCGTGCGAAAACGCGTTTTAAGCATGCACATGCATCTTTTGGTAGACGAGATTGAAGTTTTCTGCAAAACCACAAGATGTGCATGCAAATGGTGCTTTTCGCAGAACGCCCACGTGGATTTCTACCAAACGACGTGCTAAGCATGCCGATGCTGCTCTTTTTAGCACCCGCGCACGGATTCGCGCGAAAACGCGTTTTAAGCATGCACATGCATCTTTTGGTAGACGAGATTGAAGTTTTCTGCAAAACCACAAGATGTGCATGCAAATGGTGCTTTTCGAAGAACGCGCACGTGGATTTCTACCAAAGAACGTGCTAAGCATGCCGATGCTGCTCTTTTTAGCACCCGCGCACGGATTCGTGCGAAAACGCGTTTTAAGCATGCACATGCATCTTTTGGTAGACGAGATTGAAGTTTTCTGCAAGACCACAAGATGTGCATGCAAATGGTGCTTTTCGCAGAACGCGCACGTGGATTTCTACCAAACAACGTGCTAAGCATGCCGATGCTGCTCTTTTTAGCACCCGCGCACGGATTCGTGCGAAAACGCGTTTTAAGCATGCACATGCATCTTTTGGTAGACGAGATTGAAGTTTTCTGCAAAACCACAAAATGTGTATGCAAATGGTGCTTTTCGCAGAACGCGCACGTGGATTTCTACCAAACAACGTGCCAAGCATGCCGATGCTGCTCTTTTTAGCACCCGCGCACGGATTCGTGCGAAAACGCGTTTTAAGCATGCACATGTTCTTTTGGTAGACGAGATTGAAGTTTTCTGCAAAACCACAAGATGTGCATGCAAATGGTGCTCTTGGCAGAACGCGCACGTGGATTTCTACCAAACGACGTGCTAAGCATGCCGATGCTGCTCTTTTTAGCACCCGCGCACGGATTTGTGCGAAAACGCGTTTTAAGCATGCACATGCATCTTTTGGTAGACGAGATTGAAGTTTTCTGCAAAACCACAAGATGTGCATGCAAATGGTGCTTTTCGCAGAACGCGCACGTGGATTTCTACCAAACGACGTGCTAAGCATGCCGATGCTGCTCTTTTTAGCACCCGCGCACGGATTCGCGCGAAAACGCGTTTTAAGCATGCACATGCATCTTTTGGTAGACGCGGATGAAGTTTTCTGCAAAACCACAAGATGTGCATGCAAATGGTGCTTTTCGAAGAACGCGCACGTGGATTTCTACCAAAGAACGTGCTAAGCATGCCGATGCTGCTCTTTTTAGCACCCGCGCACGGATTCGTGCGAAAACGCGTTTTAAGCATGCACATGCATCTTTTGGTAGACGAGATTGAAGTTTTCTGCAAAACCACAAGATGTGCATGCAAATGGTGCTTTTCGCAGAACGCGCACGTGGATTTCTACCAAACAACGTGCCAAGCATGCCGATGCTGCTCTTTTTAGCACCCGCGCACGGATTCGTGCGAAAACGCGTTTTAAGCATGCACATGCATCTTTTGGTAGACGAGATTGAAGTTTTCTGCAAAACCACAAGATGTGCATGCAAATGGTGCTCTTGGCAGAACGCGCACGTGGATTTCTACCAAACGACGTGCTAAGCATGCCGATGCTGCTCTTTTTAGCACCCGCGCACGGATTTGTGCGAAAACGCGTTTTAAGCATGCACATGCATCTTTTGGTAGACGAGATTGAAGTTTTCTGCAAAACCACAAGATGTGCATGCAAATGGTGCTTTTCGCAGAACGCGCACGTGGATTTCTACCAAACGACGTGCTAAGCATGCCGATGCTGCTCTTTTTAGCACCCGCGCACGGATTCGCGCGAAAACGCGTTTTAAGCATGCACATGCATCTTTTGGTAGACGCGGATGAAGTTTTCTGCAAAACCACAAGATGTGCATGCAAATGGTGCTTTTGGCAGAACGCGCACGTGGATTTCTACCAAACGACGTGCTAAGCATGCCGATGCTGCTCTTTTTAGCACCCGCGCACGGATTCGTGCGAAAACGCGTTTTAAGCATGCACATGCATCTTTTGGTAGACGCGGATGAAGTTTTCTGCAAAACCACAATATGTGCATGCAAATGGTGCTCTTGGCAGAACGCGCACGTGGATTTCTACCAAACGACGTGCTAAGCATGCCGATGCTGCTCTTTTTAGCACCCGCGCACGGATTTGTGCGAAAACGCGTTTTAAGCATGCACATGCATCTTTTGGTAGACGAGATTGAAGTTTTCTGCAAAACCACAAGATGTGCATGCAAATGGTGCTTTTCGCAGAACGCGCACGTGGATTTCTACCAAACAACGTGCTAAGCATGCCGATGCTGCTCTTTTTAGCACCCGCGCACGGATTCGTGCGAAAACGCGTTTTAAGCATGCACATGCATCTTTTGGTAGACGAGATTGAAGTTTTCTGCAAAACCACAAGATGTGCATGCAAATGGTGCTTCTCGCAGAACGCCCACGTGGATTTCTACCAAACGACGTGCTAAGCATGCCGATGCTGCTCTTTTTAGCACCCGCGCGCGGATTTGTGCGAAAACGCGTTTTAAGCATGCACATGCATCTTTTGGTAGACGAGATTGAAGTTTTCTGCAAAACCACAAGATGTGCATGCAAATGGTGCTTTTCGAAGAACGCGCACGTGGATTTCTACCAAAGAACGTGCTAAGCATGCCGATGCTGCTCTTTTTAGCACCCGCGCACGGATTCGTGCGAAAACGCGTTTTAAGCATGCACATGCATCTTTTGGTAGACGAGATTGAAGTTTTCTGCAAAACCACAAAATGTGCATGCAAATGGTGCTTTTCGCAGAACGCGCACGTGGATTTCTACCAAACAACGTGCCAAGCATGCCGATGCTGCTCTTTTTAGCACCCGCGCACGGATTCGTGCGAAAACGCGTTTTAAGCATGCACATGCATCTTTTGGTAGACGAGATTGAAGTTTTCTGCAAAACCACAAGATGTGCATGCAAATGGTGCTCTTGGCAGAACGCGCACGTGGATTTCTACCAAACGACGTGCTAAGCATGCCGATGCTGCTCTTTTTAGCACCCGCGCACGGATTTGTGCGAAAACGCGTTTTAAGCATGCACATGCATCTTTTGGTAGACGAGATTGAAGTTTTCTGCAAAACCACAAGATGTGCATGCAAATGGTGCTTTTCGCAGAACGCGCACGTGGATTTCTACCAAACGACGTGCTAAGCATGCCGATGCTGCTCTTTTTAGCACCCGCGCACGGATTCGCGCGAAAACGCGTTTTAAGCATGCACATGCATCTTTTGGTAGACGCGGATGAAGTTTTCTGCAAAACCACAAGATGTGCATGAAAATGGTGCTTTTGGCAGAACGCGCACGTGGATTTCTACCAAACGACGTGCTAAGCATGCCGATGCTGCTCTTTTTAGCACCCGCGCACGGATTCGTGCGAAAACGCGTTTTAAGCATGCACATGCATCTTTTGGTAGACGCGGATGAAGTTTTCTGCAAAACCACAATATGTGCATGCAAATGGTGCTCTTGGCAGAACGCGCACGTGGATTTCTACCAAACGACGTGCTAAGCATGCCGATGCTGCTCTTTTTAGCACCCGCGCACGGATTTGTGCGAAAACGCGTTTTAAGCATGCACATGCATCTTTTGGTAGACGAGATTGAAGTTTTCTGCAAAACCACAAGATGTGCATGCAAATGGTGCTTTTCGCAGAACGCGCACGTGGATTTCTACCAAACAACGTGCTAAGCATGCCGATGCTGCTCTTTTTAGCACCCGCGCACGGATTCGTGCGAAAACGCGTTTTAAGCATGCACATGCATCTTTTGGTAGACGAGATTGAAGTTTTCTGCAAAACCACAAGATGTGCATGCAAATGGTGCTTTTCGCAGAACGCCCACGTGGATTTCTACCAAACGACGTGCTAAGCATGCCGATGCTGCTCTTTTTAGCACCCGCGCGCGGATTTGTGCGAAAACGCGTTTTAAGCATGCACATGCATCTTTTGGTAGACGAGATTGAAGTTTTCTGCAAAACCACAAGATGTGCATGCAAATGGTGCTTTTCGAAGAACGCGCACGTGGATTTCTACCAAAGAACGTGCTAAGCATGCCGATGCTGCTCTTTTTAGCACCCGCGCACGGATTCGTGCGAAAACGCGTTTTAAGCATGCACATGCATCTTTTGGTAGACGAGATTGAAGTTTTCTGCAAAACCACAAAATGTGCATGCAAATGGTGCTTTTCGCAGAACGCGCACGTGGATTTCTACCAAACAACGTGCCAAGCATGCCGATGCTGCTCTTTTTAGCACCCGCGCACGGATTCGTGCGAAAACGCGTTTTAAGCATGCACATGCATCTTTTGGTAGACGAGATTGAAGTTTTCTGCAAAACCACAAGATGTGCATGCAAATGGTGCTTTTGGCAAAACGCGCACGTGGATTTCTACCAAACGACGTGCTAAGCATGCCGATGCTGCTCTTTTTAGCACCCGCGCATGGATTCGCGCGAAAACGCGTTTTAAGCATGCACATGCATCTTTTGGTAGACGCGGATGAAGTTTTCTGCAAAACCACAAGATGTGCATGCAAATGGTGCTTTTGGCAGAACGCGCACGTGGATTTCTACCAAACGACGTGCTAAGCATGCCGATGCTGCTCTTTTTAGCACCCGCGCACGGATTTGTGCGAAAACGCGTTTTAAGCATGCACATGCATCTTTTGGTAGACGAGATTGAAGTTTTCTGCGAAACCACAAGATGTGCATGCAAATGGTGCTTTTCGCAGAACGCGCACGTGGATTTCTACCAAACAACGTGCTAAGCATGCCGATGCTGCTCTTTTTAGCACCCGCGCACGGATTCGTGCGAAAACGCGTTTTAAGCATGCACATGCATCTTTTGGTAGCCGCGGATGAAGTTTTCTGCAAAACCACAAGATGTGCATGCAAATGGTGCTTTTGGCAGAACGCGCACTTGGATTTCTACCAAACGACGTGCTAAGCATGCCGATGCTGCTCTTTTTAGCACCCGCGCACGGATTCGTGCGAAAACGCGTTTTAAGCATGCACATGCATCTTTTGGCAGACGAGATTGAAGTTTTCTGCAAAACCACAAGATGTGCATGCAAATGGTGCTTTTCGCAGAACGCGCACGTGGATTTCTACCAAACAACGTGCTAAGCATGCCGATGCTGCTCTTTTTAGCACCCGCGCACGGATTCGTGCGAAAACGCGTTTTAAGCATGCACATGCATCTTTTGGTAGACGAGATTGAAGTTTTCTGCAAAACCACTAGATGTGCATGCAAATGGTGCTTTTCGCAGAGCGCGCACGTGGATTTCTACCAAACAACGTGCTCAGCATGCCGATGCTGCTCTTTTTAGCACCCGCGCACGGATTCGTGCGAAAACGCGTTTTAAGCATGCACATGCATCTTTTGGTAGACGAGATTGAAGTTTTCTGCAAAACCACAAGATGTGCATGCAAATGGTGCTTTTGGCAAAACGCGCACGTGGATTTCTACCAAACGACGTGCTAAGCATGCCGATGCTGCTCTTTTTAGCACCCGCGCACGGATTCGCGCGAAAACGCGTTTTAAGCATGCACATGCATCTTTTGGTAGACACGGATGAAGTTTTCTGCAAAACCACAAGATGTGCATGCAAATGGTGCTTTTGGCAGAACGCGCACGTGGATTTCTACCAAACGACGTGCTAAGCATGCCGATGCTGCTCTTTTTAGCACCCGCGCACGGATTTGTGCGAAAACGCGTTTTAAGCATGCACATGCATCTTTTGGTAGACGAGATTGAAGTTTTCTGCGAAACCACAAGATGTGCATGCAAATGGTGCTTTTCGCAGAACGCGCACGTGGATTTCTACCAAACAACGTGCTAAGCATGCCGATGCTGCTCTTTTTAGCACCCGCGCGCGGATTTGTGCGAAAACGCGTTTTAAGCATGCACATGCATCTTTTGGTAGACGAGATTGAAGTTTTCTGCAAAACCACAAGATGTGCATGCAAATGGTGCTTTTCGAAGAACGCGCACGTGGATTTCTACCAAAGAACGTGCTAAGCATGCCGATGCTGCTCTTTTTAGCACCCGCGCACGGATTCGTGCGAAAACGCGTTTTAAGCATGCACATGCATCTTTTGGTAGACGAGATTGAAGTTTTCTGCAAAACCACAAAATGTGCATGCAAATGGTGCTTTTCGCAGAACGCGCACGTGGATTTCTACCAAACAACGTGCCAAGCATGCCGATGCTGCTCTTTTTAGCACCCGCGCACGGATTCGTGCGAAAACGCGTTTTAAGCATGCACATGCATCTTTTGGTAGACGAGATTGAAGTTTTCTGCAAAACCACAAGATGTGCATGCAAATGGTGCTCTTGGCAGAACGCGCACGTGGATTTCTACCAAACGACGTGCTAAGCATGCCGATGCTGCTCTTTTTAGCACCCGCGCACGGATTCGTGCGAAAACGCGTTTTAAGCATGCACATGCATCTTTTGGTAGACGAGATTGAAGTTTTCTGCAAAACCACAAAATGTGTATGCAAATGGTGCTTTTCGCAGAACGCGCACGTGGATTTCTACCAAACAACGTGCCAAGCATGCCGATGCTGCTCTTTTTAGCACCCGCGCACGGATTCGTGCGAAAACGCGTTTTAAGCATGCACATGTTCTTTTGGTAGACGAGATTGAAGTTTTCTGCAAAACCACAAGATGTGCATGCAAATGGTGCTCTTGGCAGAACGCGCACGTGGATTTCTACCAAACGACGTGCTAAGCATGCCGATGCTGCTCTTTTTAGCACCCGCGCACGGATTTGTGCGAAAACGCGTTTTAAGCATGCACATGCATCTTTTGGTAGACGAGATTGAAGTTTTCTGCAAAACCACAAGATGTGAATGCAAATGGTGCTTTTCGCAGAACGCGCACGTGGATTTCTACCAAACGACGTGCTAAGCATGCCGATGCTGCTCTTTTTAGCACCCGCGCACGGATTCGCGCGAAAACGCGTTTTAAGCATGCACATGCATCTTTTGGTAGACGCGGATGAAGTTTTCTGCAAAACCACAAGATGTGCATGCAAATGGTGCTTTTCGAAGAACGCGCACGTGGATTTCTACCAAAGAACGTGCTAAGCATGCCGATGCTGCTCTTTTTAGCACCCGCGCACGGATTCGTGCGAAAACGCGTTTTAAGCATGCACATGCATCTTTTGGTAGACGAGATTGAAGTTTTCTGCAAAACCACAAGATGTGCATGCAAATGGTGCTTTTCGCAGAACGCGCACGTGGATTTCTACCAAACAACGTGCCAAGCATGCCGATGCTGCTCTTTTTAGCACCCGCGCACGGATTCGTGCGAAAACGCGTTTTAAGCATGCACATGCATCTTTTGGTAGACGAGATTGAAGTTTTCTGCAAAACCACAAGATGTGCATGCAAATGGTGCTCTTGGCAGAACGCGCACGTGGATTTCTACCAAACGACGTGCTAAGCATGCCGATGCTGCTCTTTTTAGCACCCGCGCACGGATTTGTGCGAAAACGCGTTTTAAGCATGCACATGCATCTTTTGGTAGACGAGATTGAAGTTTTCTGCAAAACCACAAGATGTGCATGCAAATGGTGCTTTTGGCAGAACGCGCACGTGGATTTCTACCAAACGACGTGCTAAGCATGCCGATGCTGCTCTTTTTAGCACCCGCGCACGGATTCGCGCGAAAACGCGTTTTAAGCATGCACATGCATCTTTTGGTAGACGCGGATGAAGTTTTCTGCAAAACCACAAGATGTGCATGCAAATGGTGCTTTTGGCAGAACGCGCACGTGGATTTCTACCAAACGACGTGCTAAGCATGCCGATGCTGCTCTTTTTAGCACCCGCGCACGGATTCGTGCGAAAACGCGTTTTAAGCATGCACATGCATCTTTTGGTAGACGCGGATGAAGTTTTCTGCAAAACCACAATATGTGCATGCAAATGGTGCTCTTGGCAGAACGCGCACGTGGATTTCTACCAAACGACGTGCTAAGCATGCCGATGCTGCTCTTTTTAGCACCCGCGCACGGATTTGTGCGAAAACGCGTTTTAAGCATGCACATGCATCTTTTGGTAGACGAGATTGAAGTTTTCTGCAAAACCACAAGATGTGCATGCAAATGGTGCTTTTCGCAGAACGCGCACGTGGATTTCTACCAAACGACGTGCTAAGCATGCCGATGCTGCTCTTTTTAGCACCCGCGCACGGATTCGCGCGAAAACGCGTTTTAAGCATGCACATGCATCTTTTGGTAGACGCGGATGAAGTTTTCTGCAAAACCACAAGATGTGCATGCAAATGGTGCTTTTCGAAGAACGCGCACGTGGATTTCTACCAAAGAACGTGCTAAGCATGCCGATGCTGCTCTTTTTAGCACCCGCGCACGGATTCGTGCGAAAACGCGTTTTAAGCATGCACATGCATCTTTTGGTAGACGAGATTGAAGTTTTCTGCAAAACCACAAGATGTGCATGCAAATGGTGCTTTTCGCAGAACGCGCACGTGGATTTCTACCAAACAACGTGCCAAGCATGCCGATGCTGCTCTTTTTAGCACCCGCGCACGGATTCGTGCGAAAACGCGTTTTAAGCATGCACATGCATCTTTTGGTAGACGAGATTGAAGTTTTCTGCAAAACCACAAGATGTGCATGCAAATGGTGCTCTTGGCAGAACGCGCACGTGGATTTCTACCAAACGACGTGCTAAGCATGCCGATGCTGCTCTTTTTAGCACCCGCGCACGGATTTGTGCGAAAACGCGTTTTAAGCATGCACATGCATCTTTTGGTAGACGAGATTGAAGTTTTCTGCAAAACCACAAGATGTGCATGCAAATGGTGCTTTTCGCAGAACGCGCACGTGGATTTCTACCAAACGACGTGCTAAGCATGCCGATGCTGCTCTTTTTAGCACCCGTGCACGGATTCGCGCGAAAACGCGTTTTAAGCATGCACATGCATCTTTTGGTAGACGCGGATGAAGTTTTCTGCAAAACCACAAGATGTGCATGCAAATGGTGCTTTTGGCAGAACGCGCACGTGGATTTCTACCAAACGACGTGCTAAGCATGCCGATGCTGCTCTTTTTAGCACCCGCGCACGGATTCGTGCGAAAACGCGTTTTAAGCATGCACATGCATCTTTTGGTAGACGCGGATGAAGTTTTCTGCAAAACCACAATATGTGCATGCAAATGGTGCTCTTGGCAGAACGCGCACGTGGATTTCTACCAAACGACGTGCTAAGCATGCCGATGCTGCTCTTTTTAGCACCCGCGCACGGATTTGTGCGAAAACGCGTTTTAAGCATGCACATGCATCTTTTGGTAGACGAGATTGAAGTTTTCTGCAAAACCACAAGATGTGCATGCAAATGGTGCTTTTCGCAGAACGCGCACGTGGATTTCTACCAAACGACGTGCTAAGCATGCCGATGCTGCTCTTTTTAGCACCCGCGCACGGATTCGCGCGAAAACGCGTTTTAAGCATGCACATGCATCTTTTGGTAGACGCGGATGAAGTTTTCTGCAAAACCACAAGATGTGCATGCAAATGGTACTTTTCGAAGAACGCGCACGTGGATTTCTACCAAAGAACGTGCTAAGCATGCCGATGCTGCTCTTTTTAGCACCCGCGCACGGATTCGTGCGAAAACGCGTTTTAAGCATGCACATGCATCTTTTGGTAGACGAGATTGAAGTTTTCTGCAAAACCACAAGATGTGCATGCAAATGGTGCTTTTCGCAGAACGCGCACGTGGATTTCTACCAAACAACGTGCCAAGCATGCCGATGCTGCTCTTTTTAGCACCCGCGCACGGATTCGTGCGAAAACGCGTTTTAAGCATGCACATGCATCTTTTGGTAGACGAGATTGAAGTTTTCTGCAAAACCACAAGATGTGCATGCAAATGGTGCTCTTGGCAGAACGCGCACGTGGATTTCTACCAAACGACGTGCTAAGCATGCCGATGCTGCTCTTTTTAGCACCCGCGCACGGATTTGTGCGAAAACGCGTTTTAAGCATGCACATGCATCTTTTGGTAGACGAGATTGAAGTTTTCTGCAAAACCACAAGATGTGCATGCAAATGGTGCTTTTCGCAGAACGCGCACGTGGATTTCTACCAAACGACGTGCTAAGCATGCCGATGCTGCTCTTTTTAGCACCCGCGCACGGATTCGCGCGAAAACGCGTTTTAAGCATGCACATGCATCTTTTGGTAGACGCGGATGAAGTTTTCTGCAAAACCACAAGATGTGCATGCAAATGGTGCTTTTGGCAGAACGCGCACGTGGATTTCTACCAAACGACGTGCTAAGCATGCCGATGCTGCTCTTTTTAGCACCCGCGCACGGATTCGTGCGAAAACGCGTTTTAAGCATGCACATGCATCTTTTGGTAGACGCGGATGAAGTTTTCTGCAAAACCACAATATGTGCATGCAAATGGTGCTCTTGGCAGAACGCGCACGTGGATTTCTACCAAACGACGTGCTAAGCATGCCGATGCTGCTCTTTTTAGCACCCGCGCACGGATTTGTGCGAAAACGCGTTTTAAGCATGCACATGCATCTTTTGGTAGACGAGATTGAAGTTTTCTGCAAAACCACAAGATGTGCATGCAAATGGTGCTTTTCGCAGAACGCGCACGTGGATTTCTACCAAACAACGTGCTAAGCATGCCGATGCTGCTCTTTTTAGCACCCGCGCACGGATTCGTGCGAAAACGCGTTTTAAGCATGCACATGCATCTTTTGGTAGACGAGATTGAAGTTTTCTGCAAAACCACAAGATGTGCATGCAAATGGTGCTTTTCGCAGAACGCCCACGTGGATTTCTACCAAACGACGTGCTAAGCATGCCGATGCTGCTCTTTTTAGCACCCGCGCGCGGATTTGTGCGAAAACGCGTTTTAAGCATGCACATGCATCTTTTGGTAGACGAGATTGAAGTTTTCTGCAAAACCACAAGATGTGCATGCAAATGGTGCTTTTCGAAGAACGCGCACGTGGATTTCTACCAAAGAACGTGCTAAGCATGCCGATGCTGCTCTTTTTAGCACCCGCGCACGGATTCGTGCGAAAACGCGTTTTAAGCATGCACATGCATCTTTTGGTAGACGAGATTGAAGTTTTCTGCAAAACCACAAAATGTGCATGCAAATGGTGCTTTTCGCAGAACGCGCACGTGGATTTCTACCAAACAACGTGCCAAGCATGCCGATGCTGCTCTTTTTAGCACCCGCGCACGGATTCGTGCGAAAACGCGTTTTAAGCATGCACATGCATCTTTTGGTAGACGAGATTGAAGTTTTCTGCAAAACCACAAGATGTGCATGCAAGTGGTGCTCTTGGCAGAACGCGCACGTGGATTTCTACCAAACGACGTGCTAAGCATGCCGATGCTGCTCTTTTTAGCACCCGCGCACGGATTTGTGCGAAAACGCGTTTTAAGCATGCACATGCATCTTTTGGTAGACGAGATTGAAGTTTTCTGCAAAACCACAAGATGTGCATGCAAATGGTGCTTTTCGCAGAACGCGCACGTGGATTTCTACCAAACGACGTGCTAAGCATGCCGATGCTGCTCTTTTTAGCACCCGCGCACGGATTCGCGCGAAAACGCGTTTTAAGCATGCACATGCATCTTTTGGTAGACGCGGATGAAGTTTTCTGCAAAACCACAAGATGTGCATGAAAATGGTGCTTTTGGCAGAACGCGCACGTGGATTTCTACCAAACGACGTGCTAAGCATGCCGATGCTGCTCTTTTTAGCACCCGCGCACGGATTCGTGCGAAAACGCGTTTTAAGCATGCACATGCATCTTTTGGTAGACGCGGATGAAGTTTTCTGCAAAACCACAATATGTGCATGCAAATGGTGCTCTTGGCAGAACGCGCACGTGGATTTCTACCAAACGACGTGCTAAGCATGCCGATGCTGCTCTTTTTAGCACCCGCGCACGGATTTGTGCGAAAACGCGTTTTAAGCATGCACATGCATCTTTTGGTAGACGAGATTGAAGTTTTCTGCAAAACCACAAGATGTGCATGCAAATGGTGCTTTTCGCAGAACGCGCACGTGGATTTCTACCAAACAACGTGCTAAGCATGCCGATGCTGCTCTTTTTAGCACCCGCGCACGGATTCGTGCGAAAACGCGTTTTAAGCATGCACATGCATCTTTTGGTAGACGAGATTGAAGTTTTCTGCAAAACCACAAGATGTGCATGCAAATGGTGCTTTTCGCAGAACGCCCACGTGGATTTCTACCAAACGACGTGCTAAGCATGCCGATGCTGCTCTTTTTAGCACCCGCGCGCGGATTTGTGCGAAAACGCGTTTTAAGCATGCACATGCATCTTTTGGTAGACGAGATTGAAGTTTTCTGCAAAACCACAAGATGTGCATGCAAATGGTGCTTTTCGAAGAACGCGCACGTGGATTTCTACCAAAGAACGTGCTAAGCATGCCGATGCTGCTCTTTTTAGCACCCGCGCACGGATTCGTGCGAAAACGCGTTTTAAGCATGCACATGCATCTTTTGGTAGACGAGATTGAAGTTTTCTGCAAAACCACAAAATGTGCATGCAAATGGTGCTTTTCGCAGAACGCGCACGTGGATTTCTACCAAACAACGTGCCAAGCATGCCGATGCTGCTCTTTTTAGCACCCGCGCACGGATTCGTGCGAAAACGCGTTTTAAGCATGCACATGCATCTTTTGGTAGACGAGATTGAAGTTTTCTGCAAAACCACAAGATGTGCATGCAAATGGTGCTTTTGGCAAAACGCGCACGTGGATTTCTACCAAACGACGTGCTAAGCATGCCGATGCTGCTCTTTTTAGCACCCGCGCATGGATTCGCGCGAAAACGCGTTTTAAGCATGCACATGCATCTTTTGGTAGACGCGGATGAAGTTTTCTGCAAAACCACAAGATGTGCATGCAAATGGTGCTTTTGGCAGAACGCGCACGTGGATTTCTACCAAACGACGTGCTAAGCATGCCGATGCTGCTCTTTTTAGCACCCGCGCACGGATTTGTGCGAAAACGCGTTTTAAGCATGCACATGCATCTTTTGGTAGACGAGATTGAAGTTTTCTGCGAAACCACAAGATGTGCATGCAAATGGTGCTTTTCGCAGAACGCGCACGTGGATTTCTACCAAACAACGTGCTAAGCATGCCGATGCTGCTCTTTTTAGCACCCGCGCACGGATTCGTGCGAAAACGCGTTTTAAGCATGCACATGCATCTTTTGGTAGCCGCGGATGAAGTTTTCTGCAAAACCACAAGATGTGCATGCAAATGGTGCTTTTGGCAGAACGCGCACTTGGATTTCTACCAAACGACGTGCTAAGCATGCCGATGCTGCTCTTTTTAGCACCCGCGCACGGATTCGTGCGAAAACGCGTTTTAAGCATGCACATGCATCTCTTGGCAGACGAGATTGAAGTTTTCTGCAAAACCACAAGATGTGCATGCAAATGGTGCTTTTCGCAGAACGCGCACGTGGATTTCTACCAAACAACGTGCTAAGCATGCCGATGCTGCTCTTTTTAGCACCCGCGCACGGATTCGTGCGAAAACGCGTTTTAAGCATGCACATGCATCTTTTGGTAGACGAGATTGAAGTTTTCTGCAAAACCACAAGATGTGCATGCAAATGGTGCTTTTCGCAGAGCGCGCACGTGGATTTCTACCAAACAACGTGCTCAGCATGCCGATGCTGCTCTTTTTAGCACCCGCGCACGGATTCGTGCGAAAACGCGTTTTAAGCATGCACATGCATCTTTTGGTAGACGAGATTGAAGTTTTCTGCAAAACCACAAGATGTGCATGCAAATGGTGCTTTTGGCAAAACGCGCACGTGGATTTCTACCAAACGACGTGCTAAGCATGCCGATGCTGCTCTTTTTAGCACCCGCGCACGGATTCGCGCGAAAACGCGTTTTAAGCATGCACATGCATCTTTTGGTAGACGCGGATGAAGTTTTCTGCAAAACCACAAGATGTGCATGCAAATGGTGCTTTTGGCAGAACGCGCACGTGGATTTCTACCAAACGACGTGCTAAGCATGCCGATGCTGCTCTTTTTAGCACCCGCGCACGGATTTGTGCGAAAACGCGTTTTAAGCATGCACATGCATCTTTTGGTAGACGAGATTGAAGTTTTCTGCGAAACCACAAGATGTGCATGCAAATGGTGCTTTTCGCAGAACGCGCACGTGGATTTCTACCAAACAACGTGCTAAGCATGCCGATGCTGCTCTTTTTAGCACCCGCGCGCGGATTTGTGCGAAAACGCGTTTTAAGCATGCACATGCATCTTTTGGTAGACGAGATTGAAGTTTTCTGCAAAACCACAAGATGTGCATGCAAATGGTGCTTTTCGAAGAACGCGCACGTGGATTTCTACCAAAGAACGTGCTAAGCATGCCGATGCTGCTCTTTTTAGCACCCGCGCACGGATTCGTGCGAAAACGCGTTTTAAGCATGCACATGCATCTTTTGGTAGACGAGATTGAAGTTTTCTGCAAAACCACAAAATGTGCATGCAAATGGTGCTTTTCGCAGAACGCGCACGTGGATTTCTACCAAACAACGTGCCAAGCATGCCGATGCTGCTCTTTTTAGCACCCGCGCACGGATTCGTGCGAAAACGCGTTTTAAGCATGCACATGCATCTTTTGGTAGACGAGATTGAAGTTTTCTGCAAAACCACAAGATGTGCATGCAAATGGTGCTCTTGGCAGAACGCGCACGTGGATTTCTACCAAACGACGTGCTAAGCATGCCGATGCTGCTCTTTTTAGCACCCGCGCACGGATTCGTGCGAAAACGCGTTTTAAGCATGCACATGCATCTTTTGGTAGACGAGATTGAAGTTTTCTGCAAAACCACAAAATGTGTATGCAAATGGTGCTTTTCGCAGAACGCGCACGTGGATTTCTACCAAACAACGTGCCAAGCATGCCGATGCTGCTCTTTTTAGCACCCGCGCACGGATTCGTGCGAAAACGCGTTTTAAGCATGCACATGTTCTTTTGGTAGACGAGATTGAAGTTTTCTGCAAAACCACAAGATGTGCATGCAAATGGTGCTCTTGGCAGAACGCGCACGTGGATTTCTACCAAACGACGTGCTAAGCATGCCGATGCTGCTCTTTTTAGCACCCGCGCACGGATTTGTGCGAAAACGCGTTTTAAGCATGCACATGCATCTTTTGGTAGACGAGATTGAAGTTTTCTGCAAAACCACAAGATGTGCATGCAAATGGTGCTTTTCGCAGAACGCGCACGTGGATTTCTACCAAACGACGTGCTAAGCATGCCGATGCTGCTCTTTTTAGCACCCGCGCACGGATTCGCGCGAAAACGCGTTTTAAGCATGCACATGCATCTTTTGGTAGACGCGGATGAAGTTTTCTGCAAAACCACAAGATGTGCATGCAAATGGTGCTTTTCGAAGAACGCGCACGTGGATTTCTACCAAAGAACGTGCTAAGCATGCCGATGCTGCTCTTTTTAGCACCCGCGCACGGATTCGTGCGAAAACGCGTTTTAAGCATGCACATGCATCTTTTGGTAGACGAGATTGAAGTTTTCTGCAAAACCACAAGATGTGCATGCAAATGGTGCTTTTCGCAGAACGCGCACGTGGATTTCTACCAAACAATGTGCCAAGCATGCCGATGCTGCTCTTTTTAGCACCCGCGCACGGATTCGTGCGAAAACGCGTTTTAAGCATGCACATGCATCTTTTGGTAGACGAGATTGAAGTTTTCTGCAAAACCACAAGATGTGCATGCAAATGGTGCTCTTGGCAGAACGCGCACGTGGATTTCTACCAAACGACGTGCTAAGCATGCCGATGCTGCTCTTTTTAGCACCCGCGCACGGATTTGTGCGAAAACGCGTTTTAAGCATGCACATGCATCTTTTGGTAGACGAGATTGAAGTTTTCTGCAAAACCACAAGATGTGCATGCAAATGGTGCTTTTCGCAGAACGCGCACGTGGATTTCTACCAAACGACGTGCTAAGCATGCCGATGCTGCTCTTTTTAGCACCCGCGCACGGATTCGCGCGAAAACGCGTTTTAAGCATGCACATGCATCTTTTGGTAGACGCGGATGAAGTTTTCTGCAAAACCACAAGATGTGCATGCAAATGGTGCTTTTGGCAGAACGCGCACGTGGATTTCTACCAAACGACGTGCTAAGCATGCCGATGCTGCTCTTTTTAGCACCCGCGCACGGATTCGTGCGAAAACGCGTTTTAAGCATGCACATGCATCTTTTGGTAGACGCGGATGAAGTTTTCTGCAAAACCACAATATGTGCATGCAAATGGTGCTCTTGGCAGAACGCGCACGTGGATTTCTACCAAACGACGTGCTAAGCATGCCGATGCTGCTCTTTTTAGCACCCGCGCACGGATTTGTGCGAAAACGCGTTTTAAGCATGCACATGCATCTTTTGGTAGACGAGATTGAAGTTTTCTGCAAAACCACAAGATGTGCATGCAAATGGTGCTTTTCGCAGAACGCGCACGTGGATTTCTACCAAACAACGTGCTAAGCATGCCGATGCTGCTCTTTTTAGCACCCGCGCACGGATTCGTGCGAAAACGCGTTTTAAGCATGCACATGCATCTTTTGGTAGACTAGATTGAAGTTTTCTGCAAAACCACAAGATGTGCATGCAAATGGTGCTTTTCGCAGAACGCCCACGTGGATTTCTACCAAACGACGTGCTAAGCATGCCGATGCCTGCTCTTTTTAGCACCCCCGCGCGCGGATTTGTGCGAAAACGCGTTTTAAGCATGCACATGCATCTTTTGGTAGACGAGATTGAAGTTTTCTGCAAAACCACAAGATGTGCATGCAAATGGTGCTTTTCGAAGAACGCGCACGTGGATTTCTACCAAAGAACGTGCTAAGCATGCCGATGCTGCTCTTTTTAGCACCCGCGCACGGATTCGTGCGAAAACGCGTTTTAAGCATGCACATGCATCTTTTGGTAGACGAGATTGAAGTTTTCTGCAAAACCACAAAATGTGCATGCAAATGGTGCTTTTCGCAGAACGCGCACGTGGATTTCTACCAAACAACGTGCCAAGCATGCCGATGCTGCTCTTTTTAGCACCCGCGCACGGATTCGTGCGAAAACGCGTTTTAAGCATGCACATGCATCTTTTGGTAGACGAGATTGAAGTTTTCTGCAAAACCACAAGATGTGCATGCAAATGGTGCTCTTGGCAGAACGCGCACGTGGATTTCTACCAAACGACGTGCTAAGCATGCCGATGCTGCTCATTTTAGCACCCGCGCACGGATTTGTGCGAAAACGCGTTTTAAGCATGCACATGCATCTTTTGGTAGACGAGATTGAAGTTTTCTGCAAAACCACAAGATGTGCATGCAAATGGTGCTTTTCGCAGAACGCGCACGTGGATTTCTACCAAACGACGTGCTAAGCATGCCGATGCTGCTCTTTTTAGCACCCCGCGCACGGATTCGCGCGAAAACGCGTTTTAAGCATGCACATGCATCTTTTGGTAGACGCGGATGAAGTTTTCTGCAAAACCACAAGATGTGCATGAAAAATGGTGCTTTTGGCAGAACGCGCCACGTGGATTTCTACCAAACGACGTGCTAAGCATGCCGATGCTGCTCTTTTTTAGCACCCGCGCACGGATTCGTGCGAAAACGCGTTTTAAAGCATGCACATGCATCTTTTGGTAGACGCGGATGAAGTTTTCTGCAAAACCACAATATGTGCATGCAAATGGTGCTCTTGGCAGAACGCGCACGTGGATTTCTACCAAACGACGTGCTAAGCATGCCGATGCTGCTCTTTTTAGCACCCGCGCACGGATTTGTGCGAAAACGCGTTTTAAGCATGCACATGCATCTTTTGGTAGACGAGATTGAAGTTTTCTGCAAAACCACAAGATGTGCATGCAAATGGTGCTTTTCGCAGAACGCGCACGTGGATTTCTACCAAACAACGTGCTAAGCATGCCGATGCTGCTCTTTTTAGCACCCGCGCACGGATTCGTGCGAAAACGCGTTTTAAGCATGCACATGCATCTTTTGGTAGACGAGATTGAAGTTTTCTGCAAAACCACAAGATGTGCATGCAAATGGTGCTTTTCGCAGAAACGCCCACGTGGATTTCTACCAAACGACGTGCTAAGCATGCCGATGCTGCTCTTTTTAGCACCCGCCGCGGATTTGTGCGAAAACGCGTTTTAAGCATGCACATGCATCTTTTGGTAGACGAGATTGAAGTTTTCTGCAAAACCACAAGATGTGCATGCAAATGGTGCTTTTCGAAGAACGCGCACGTGGATTTCTACCAAAGAACGTGCTAAGCATGCCGATGCTGCTCTTTTTAGCACCCCGCGCACGGATTCGTGCGAAAACGCGTTTTAAGCATGCACATGCATCTTTTGGTAGACGAGATGTAATTTTTCTGAAGTTTTCTGCAAAACCACAAAATGTGCATGCAAATGGTGCTTTTCGCAGAACGCGCACGTGGATTTCTACCAAACAACGTGCCAAGCATGCCGATGCTGCTCTTTTTAGCACCCGCGCACGGATTCGTGCGAAAACGCGTTTTAAGCATGCACATGCATCTTTTGGTAGACGAGATTGAAGTTTTCTGCAAAACCACAAGATGTGCATGCAAATGGTGCTTTTGGCAAAACGCCGCACGTGGATTTCTACCAACGACGTGCTAAGCATGCCGATGCTGCTCTTTTAGCACCCGCGCATGGATTCGCGCGAAAACGCGTTTTAAGCATGCACATGCATCTTTTGGTAGACGCGGATGAAGTTTTCTGCAAAACCACAAGATGTGCATGCAAATGGTGCTTTTGGCAGAACGCGCACGTGGATTTCTACCAAACGACGTGCTAAGCATGCCGATGCTGCTCTTTTTAGCACCCGCGCACGGATTTGTGCGAAAACGCGTTTTAAGCATGCACATGCATCTTTTGGTAGACGAGATTGAAGTTTTCTGCGAAACCACAAGATGTGCAATGCAAATGGTGCTTTTCGCAGAACGCGCACGTGGATTTCTACCAAACAACGTGCTAAGCATGCCGATGCTGCTCTTTTTAGCACCCGCGCACGGATTCGTGCGAAAACGCGTTTTAAGCATGCCACATGCATCTTTTGGTAGCCGCGGATGAAGTTTTCTGCAAAACCACAAGATGTGCATGCAAATGGTGCTTTTGGCAGAACGCGCACTTGGATTTCTACCAAACGACGTGCTAAGCATGCCGATGCTGCTCTTTTTAGCACCCGCGCACGGATTCGTGCGAAAACGCGTTTTAAAGCATGCACATGCATCTTTTGGCAGACGAGATTGAAGTTTTCTGCAAAACCCACAAGATGTGCATGCAAATGGTGCTTTTCGCAGAACGCGCACGTGGATTTCTACCAAACAACGTGCCTAAGCATGCCGATGCTGCTCTTTTTAGCACCCGCGCACGGATTCGTGCGAAAACGCGTTTTAAGCATGCACATGCATCTTTTGGTAGACGAGATTGAAGTTTTCTGCAAAACCACAAGATGTGCATGCAAATGGTGCTTTTCGCAGAGCGCGCACGTGGATTTCTACCAAACAACGTGCTCAGCATGCCGATGCTGCTCTTTTTAGCACCCGCGCACAGATTCGTGCGAAAACGCGTTTTAAGCATGCACATGCATCTTTTGGTAGACGAGATTGAAGTTTTCTGCAAAACCACAAGATGTGCATGCAAATGGTGCTTTTGGCAAAACGCGCACGTGGATTTCTACCAAACGACGTGCTAAGCATGCCGATGCTGCTCTTTTTAGCACCCGCGCACGGATTCGCGCGAAAACGCGTTTTAAGCATGCACATGCATCTTTTGGTAGACGCGGATGAAGTTTTCTGCAAAACCACAAGATGTGCATGCAATGGTGCTTTTGGCAGAACGCGCACGTGGATTTCTACCAAACGACGTGCTAAGCATGCCGATGCTGCTCTTTTTAGCACCCGCGCACGGATTTGTGCGAAAACGCGTTTTAAGCATGCACATGCATCTTTTGGTAGACGAGATTGAAGTTTTCTGCGAAACCACAAGATGTGCATGCAAATGGTGCTTTTCGCAGAACGCGCACGTGGATTTCTACCAAAACAACGTGCTAAGCATGCCGATGCTGCTCTTTTTAGCACCCGCGCGCGGATTTGTGCGAAAACGCGTTTTAAGCATGCACATGCATCTTTTGGTAGACGAGATTGAAGTTTTCTGCAAAACCACAAGATGTGCATGCAAATGGTGCTTTTTCGAAGAACGCGCACGTGGATTTCTACCAAAGAACGTGCTAAGCATGCCGATGCTGCTCTTTTTAGCACCCGCGCACGGATTCGTGCGAAAACGCGTTTTAAGCATGCACATGCATCTTTTGGTAGACGAGATTGAAGTTTTCTGCAAAACCACAAAATGTGCATGCAAATGGTGCTTTTCGCAGAACGCGCACGTGGATTTCTACCAAACAACGTGCCAAGCATGCCGATGCTGCTCTTTTTAGCACCCGCGCACGGATTCGTGCGAAAACGCGTTTTTAAGCATGCACATGCATCTTTTGGTAGACGAGATTGAAGTTTTCTGCAAAACCACAAGATGTGCATGCAAATGGTGCTCTTGGCAGAACGCGCACGTGGATTTCTACCAAACGACGTGCTAAGCATGCCGATGCTGCTCTTTTTAGCACCCGCGCACGGATTTGTGCGAAAACGCGTTTTAAGCCTGCACATGCATCTTTTGGTAGACGAGATTGAAGTTTTCTGCAAAA